>NC_054707.1:2688653-2766153 GCF_016097555.1 Gigantopelta aegis
CCCGGAAAAAAAAGTATTTTTATAAATAATTTTCCAAATCTCTGAGCATAGGGTGGAGGGGTCGACCCACGAAACTCCTCTCTACACACACATCTATATTTTGAATGCCTTTTTAAGATGTTTCGGTTTTCAAAGCTAGAGCAGCACATTTTTACACTTGTGTTGATCTGCCATTTTTGTCATTGTGACATCATTTATTAATTAAACTTCATACCTCGCGGAAGGACTTTCCCATGGCACTGTCACTAACCCTAACTATGTATTATAAGTATTTATAATGTTCTTTATACGTGACAGTGCCAAAGTAAACTCCTACCTTATTAGGTTTCTTTGTTTATCGACAACTGTTTAATGTCGCGAATTTGGGTGTGTCGTAAACACTGACGTAAACAGGCAGGGCACCTTACTTAATAATAAAAATAAACCTGATATGGATATGCATTATTATTACAATTTTTACATATTTAAAAATTATACATGGGTGACAAAAGACAAACCTAACAAAGAGATGACACGGTCATGATTTCTTATTAACTTCGTGCGACTTGTGAACGCTGTTGATGAGTTTCTGAGTGGTTTTTCGAGTATGGCCGTTCGGATCCTCGTGGTGATTTTGCTCCACCTCTTTCTTCGTGCGCCCTTTTCCGCTGTGACTCGCGTTCACATATCTGTCCTGCTCTATGTTATATTTGTCAAGGCTGCTCATGTATTTCTCATCAGCTTCGGACATTGTTGCAGTGAAAGTTTCCAGACAGCCGTAATTTAGCGCTGACTACAGTGAAATTATCTGACGTGGCCGTGGTTCTCGTGCTGTTAGCGCGAGTCTGCAAAATACGCCGATCCCATTGGCTCGCTTGTCAATTGTCCGCAAGAATACTGCGCTACGATAGGCTGGTGTTTACGTCATGTTGTTTTCGTTTTTACTGTCGGCCACGTGGTTTGGATACGAACAGCTGTGTTGATATACTGATTAGATATGCAGTTCTATATATATCTAGTTCCCAGTAAACAATGAATTGCATCAGTCAATATGTTGATAACAGTGGCTTTATTCGTTAACGCTGACACATGTTATACTTTTTCCGAAGCCGTCAACAATACGTGACACACTTTATATATGTACATGTATCAATAATTATAAAGTATGAAAGATGTCGAAATATTCCAGTGACTTGGAGGGGCCTTTAATATATTAATTCACCTTTCATCTGGAATGGGGCGGTTTTGGGGCAATGTATACTGGGGTGGATCCAGGAATTATTTTAAGGGACCAAGGGCTCATCAACCAACTTGTGAAAAGGGTACAGAATGGAAGTTTTAATATAAGCAGATAAACATAAGAGCGCGTACACGCACACACACATGTACACGCACGCACTCACATAAACGCCATTTGAAAATAGCTACTTGCATTTGGCATAATCTTTAGAGTTGGGCGGGAGCAGTGACCAGATCTCCTACTACCAGCCGCACTCCAACCATCCCCGATTCGACGCTTATGACGATACCAGAAAAGGAAAGTTTGCTTAATGACACCCGAGAGAGAGAGAGAGAGAGAGAGAGAGAGAGAGAGAGAGAGAGAGAGAGAGAGAGAGAGAGAGAGAGAGAGAGAGAGAGAGAGAGAGAGAGAGAGAGAGGGAGGGAGGGAGGGAGGGGGAGAGGCAGAGGTAGGGAGGGGGAGAGAGAGAGAGAGAGAGAGAGAGAGAGAGAGAGAGAGAGAGAGAGAGAGAGAGAGAGAGAGAGAGAGAGAGCCGCACTCCAACCATCCCCGATTTCGACGCTTATGACGATACCAGAAAAGGAAAGTTTGCTTAATGACACCCGAGAGAGACACAGAGAGACAGAGAGAGAGAGAGAGAGAGAGAGAGAGAGGGAGAGAGGGGTAGGGGAGAGGCAGATGGAGAGACGGTGGGGGGGGGAGGGGAGAGAGAGAGGGGAGAGAGAGAGGGGAGAGGCAGAGAGAGAGAGAGAGAGAGAGAGAGAGAGAGAAGAAACCCGCTGCTGTCACATAGGCTACTTCTAACCAGACACGGCGGTAGCAGGTAGACATGGGGGGGGGGGGTGTAACTGAGATCGAGGACGCAAAGCACCATTTTTAGGGGGGTTCTCGGGTATGCTTTTCTGTATAATTTTGAAAACTTGATGTTCTGACATGCAATTTCCTGCATTCTACAAGTAAAATGCAACCCTGTTTTAAGATTTACTACCAATACTATATTTTATTCAGAATTATTTGGGGTAAAGCCTCAATCCCCCCCATCCCCCCCCCCCACCTGCTCCGCCGTACTAACGATAAAGCAGTAAGAGATATTTTATATGCACTTTCCCATAGACAACACAGTTTAAATCATGGTCTTTGATGTATCAGTCGTGAGGTACTGGTTGGGACGTCGGATCCTTTAAGAGCAATCGATCATATGAGCTATTGCACCTCAGGGAGCGCTCTACCAAGTAAAAACAATGGTCAACTCATCTTTATATTTATATTGATTAAAAATCAATTATTAAACGATCCTATAAAAGAAGACGATAAACGAAGACAAAAAGGAGGAGGATGAGAAAAAGAAGAAAATGGAGAAGAGAAGAAGAAAAAGAAGGAGAAGAAAAGAAGAAGAAGAAAAGAAGAAAAAAAAAAAGGAAGAAGTAAACAGAGAAAGTAATTAACGTTATACAATAAGATTATCTTTATCCAAGAATCCCACTGATTTAAAAAATAAATAAATAATACATTTAAGAAAAGATAGACCAACACAGACAATGAAAAATGTACAAAATATTTATTGCAATAAACAGAACAAAAATATAACTGTAATAAAGCGCTTATCACAACCGTCTCGTTTTTCACATGTAGGGTTATAATGGGGATTTACACACGTAGAAACAAACAATAAGTAATCAACACTATATCCATCATGTTATTTGTGGTTATTATTATATTACACAAGATGAAATAATAAAAGCCGAATATAACAAAACGTGATACACCAGTCCAAGTATCCAGTTGAATTTGACCAAATTGATTATTTAAGTTAAGTGTAAGTAATTTGTACGTTAAAAGTTAAAAAAAAAAAAGAAAAAAAAGTAATAACCAAAAACATTTTACCCTGCGTGAAAAGTAATGTCATAGGCTTTAAAAGAATGGGCGAATCAAGAGTTATGTCCCCATTTTGACTTAGCAGGGACGGAACTTGTTTCTTCTTCTTCTTTTCTTTTTTTCAGAATGCGTGAACACTCATAACTCGATAGAACATACAGCAGGCGCTGATCAATGGGTTTATGATATGAGGGGTTTCATTTGATTTATATTTATTTATTATTTTTTTTTTTTTTTTCAAATACCGTATATATATATATATATATATATATATATATATATATGACGTAGCTTTAAAAAAAAGAGCTCTTCCACCAGCTGCGCTTCCCCCTGGCTCTGCGCCTGTACATGTATGCAATAATCGAGTGAATGAACTTAAATAGAAGAAAACTAAAATAAGGATGATCGATTACATGTAAAGTTTAAAACTGCATACCCTAGTTTTTCCAGGCCCCGGCCTTTTTTTAAAACTATAATTTCACATAAATTTAATTTTGAGCTACTATAGTCCTGTTCAATTGTTTAGCATTAGTTATTTATAGGAGAACGAAATTGCATTCACAACATACATAGATTTTTGTAAAATGGAAATAAGTGAACTTTGTGCATTTTAGATGATGAATTGTATATAAAACCTGTCGTAGTTTGGCTTTGTTTTCATGCAAATGTAAAGAAAACAAGGATTGAAGAATAGGAATTAAACGTAACATTTGCAAAAAAACTTAAAGAGTCTAAACAATTGAGCAGGACTATACAATGTACAGAACACGTTACATTTGACAAAATTAATAATTTAACGAATATATTTGAAGTAATATGAAAGTTAACGGTAAAAACAACAACAAAAAACCCCACAAAAAAACCCCCCATTCAGTTGCCTCGATTTGTTTGTACTCTGCCGAATAACTGAGGTCACAGTTTTAAAGAAAAGATTAAATATCTTAAAAATACACCTAAAAATGTACCAACAACAACATACACTTTCTGTGTAATATTAATAATCAAACGAAACTGGACATAACGAAGACGTCAATAAGAATGTAATTTGACATAGGCGTCGGAAGATGTCAGTAACCATAGGGGCAACTATATATTAATTCGACTTTTGACTGATGGTGGGGTGTGGGCAAAGGTTAATCTTCAGAATATGGGGAGCCCCCTCCCCCTACGCCCATACTATTTAGTTAAAATAAACAACTAAGATAAAGTTTTCTTTCTTATACCATTATCATAGCAATATTTTTCGATGATGAACGGGGATTCTGCTTTAACCCCAAAGATAGCACGCAGTTATAGTACACATTATTCGTTTTAGATACATACATGTATGTAATACAATATTACGGAAATTCCGTGTTCCCTTTGTTCAAATAAATAAAATATGGCAGAAACCGCACACAAGAATATACTTTAAGTAAATATTTGTGTTTGTATATGTCGTATGTGCAAACATTCGTAATATGAAATAACAAATATTGTTTAGTTTTACGACAGACCTTATTTACATTCGAATATGAACGAATCTAACCCGCAATTACCTGATGGTATTTAACATGCATGTTATGAAACACTCGTAACTCTAACATATATTTGTCATAACATATTCACAAACGAAAACAAAAGCTGTTCATAAAATGTTCGTGTATTAATAACAAAGCAAATAAATCACAATCAGTTCCACGACCGTAAAATGCAAAACCAGGCGCGGATCCAACCAGGAGAGGGTGCTGTGGCTTTACACACCCATCCCACCCCAGAGCCACGAAGTACTCCGAAAATATTGCTTTTAGAGGATGAATACAATTAATTTGTTTGGAAGATTGCCAATATATTCGGTGATTGAAAAAAAAAAAAAAAAAAAAAAAAAAAAAAGCATAAAAAAGACAGAAAGAAAGACTTTTTGAAGTTTAATATCGGTATATGTATTCAAAGGAGAATATTACAATTTTTCACAAAAGAAGTTTATTATGTTGAGTCATGATGGTAAAATCTGGATACATTGCTTACTTCCAAAATGGTGCATGGTACAAAAAGTAGTCAAAATGATACACCACTGGTAAGCTATTCAACATCAAATTTATACTAAAATTATTTCTTCTATTTCTATTTCTTCTACCAGACCCTCCCCAGAACTTTATTTCCTCACCCCCTCAATCAACAGCTGTAGAACACCTTAAAAAATGATGGCTCGAAATGTTGGGAAGCAAAAATAACTCAAAGAAACAAAAAAAGTGTTTTTCATCCTTGGGGAAAAAAAACTTTGGTCTGTCGGAAAACAAAATGACGTGCCGATGAGTTGACCGTCGTGTTTACTACGTACAGGAAATGAGGAGAAGGTTCTCATGGATGTAGAATTTGTAAAAATTATGTTTTGTATCAAGCGCCACTTTAAAAGCAAACTATACATAAAAATTAAAATGTTACCATCAACATAAAATAATTAACTATTATTTTGCAATAGGTCAATGTTCTGCACTGCATACTTTTTTCACTATTCAGTTTTAAATGTGGGACTTTAAAAAAAAAAAAAAAATTATATTATTTATTTGTAATCACCCGGTACAATGCATGTTGACGTATTCTGTAATACTGTCCGTGCACTTTAGCAACTTTTTGAAGTTGCACCCACCCTCCCAAGAAAATCATGGATCCGCCCCTATATAATACACTGGTTTTGGTGATGTTAAAACACAGAAACATGTTACTAAATGTTAGATATGATTAACACACGTTAGGAAAACAGCACACGATGTAATGGAATATCCACCCAGTCCATGACAATTTACATTTACATTCAGATGGCTGGACTTACTTCTACTGTACAACATACTGAATCCTGGGTCCAGTCAAATCAGTAATATGACGCAAATCGCCTGCGAGTGGTGCAGACCAGTGACAGGTTTTATGGGAACATAGTCGTGGACGGTCTGCAACCAGACAAGAAAGTTGAAGTTTATAATTAAAGTTTGTTTTGTTTAATGACACCACTAGAACACATTGATTTATTAATCGTCAGTTAGTACTGGATGTCAAACATTTAATAATTCTAAACATTACACAGTCTTAAATGAAAACTGCTACATTTTATATCAGCAGTAACGGATCCTGTATATACACTTTTCCATAGACAGAATAGCACATACAACGGCCTTTGATATACCAGTCGTGGAGTAATGGTTAAGATGGGGGAAAATCAATTAGTGAATGGGTCCACTGAGAAGACTCGATCCTGCAGCCAAATCAACTCAGGTAAATGCTCTAGATATTGACTGGGGGCAGGGTGTAGCCCAGTGGAAAACTACTCGCTTGATGCACCGTTGGTTTGAGATAGATCTCCATTCAGCTAGTACACCACAACTGGTATATCAAAGGCCATGGTATGTGCTATCCTGTCTTTCGGGTGGTGCATATAAAAGATACCTTGCTACTAATGGAAAATGTAGTGGGTTTCCTCTCTAAAACTATGTCAAAATACCAAATGTCTGACATCCAATAGCTGATGATCAATAAGTCAATGTGCTCTAGTGGTGTCTTTAAACAAAAGAAATTTTACTTCACTAGATGATCTGCAGTGGTCTGTGGAATGTTACAGATTTTCTGGTAACCATAACTCGCCAACTGCATTGTAACCAGGTTAGAAACGTCAGTAGTGTAATAATAACTTATAATACGTCCATGTAGTACATTCCAAAACACCAGCACGTGTTCATACCGTCCTGTCCACCACACACTCGTCTCTAAAACCTGGTCGCTTGTCGCCTGTTCTGTTCGTATCTCGAAACCTCCTTTCTGAAAGAACAGACAGTTAAATAATGTTACCGAGAAGGTAAAGTAACCCAGTCAGGCCTGTATGAACGATAGTTAGGATTGGTGGTAGTTGGAGGGGAGCATAACATCTAGTGGAAGATGACAGTCTCGTAGGTGGGGGGGGGGGGGGAGCACTAGCAGGGCACACACACTCGGTTCCTACGGGCTTACAAACAAATAAACATGTTTTAAGTTAGCCATCCCTGAGTACGGAGAAACAAAAGAGGACTTTTTTCTTCTTCTTTTTTTTGCATGCCAAGGATTTAATTTATTGCTTTACTCTGTCGACGTGACACATATAGGCGGGATTCACGGCATGCATGCAACCCAGAAAGATAAACTAATGAACAGAGCTAGTGCACTTACATTTTTACTACCATGTAAATAAATTATTGTCAACTACGAAGAAAAACAAATAAACTGTTCATACCAAGCGTATTATGTCTTTCTATTTGACATTTTACTTACCAGTTCAGAAAGCAAAATTTGTACAGAAAGTTTTGTAAAATAGTCTTTGATAAACATCCATTATATTTGATTTAGTGAGAAATTAAGAAATGCAAGCGTTTCACTGGGAAGATGTCAGGGGTACAAATGAGTAAACTAATTTCCTTTTGGTTAATTAATTAATTAATTAATTTTTTATTTATTTATTTATTTATTTATTTATTCATGCATTCGTCTACTTACGGCTATTATTTTCTTTGAATAAATTAAATACTAGTATTAGTTACAAACTGTACTAGTTAAATACAAAAGCAAACGTCTTTAATGATGCCATTGCAGAGCATGGACAAAGTAAAATAATAAAAGTTTTATATTAAAATAATCTCACTTAGGTTTCCTGTTAAATTTGCGTCTGCTTGTAATTCTGTTGCTCCGGCTTCGATTCTTCCTTCTAATACTCTTTCCGATTGGTCGGAGTCTGTTCTTCCGTCGCCTTGGAACACGTGGTCGGTAGAGGCGCCTTTCCCATTTCTGACAAAGGAAATATTAACATTTGTATCGCAGAGGCACATGGGACATACTAGTACTGTATAGTTGAAGACAAAAGATATTCACAGGTTTCATTAACCAGGCGCGGATCCTGGAGGAGGGTGCTGAGGATATGCACCCACACGTCACCTACCCAACCCAAATTTTGAAGTACATGTACTTCGAAAAATCCAGTGGTCAGCAAATGAATACAATGAAATTTTTAAAAATATTTTTAGTGAAGAACTTATCTTAGTCAACTTGGTGTTTCTGAGGGAAGAAGTAGAAGTTTGTTTTGTTTAACGACACCACTAGATTACACTGAGGGAGTTTACAATATAGCTGAATGCATGTTAGAGGTGTACTTTTGAATGCTGTTGCCCTTTTTAAACGTTGCAACATGTCACCGAATACTGTAAAAAGGCCTTTTTAAACGTTGCACACCCTCCCTAGCAACATCCTGCATCCGCCCCTGTTAACATAATGGTACCTATAGACCTACTGATTACAGCCCATGTGGAACAATGACCTTGTTAACGACAACGACCGATATTGTTTGGCTAGAGAATACTTAGTATATATATGAACTTTGGGCTGTAGGTCCCACATGTATATTGAGTAACTGTTCTTTGATATGATTTTTCTTTCAGTCGGTAGATCTGTATCAGAACTGACAAATGTTTAGCGGGGGGATTCGGGGGGGGGGGGGGGGGGCTTCCCCCGTGAACATTTTAAAAGTCATGACGCCTGTAGATGCATTCTGAGCCTTTCCTGAGGCATTTTTTTCTATCTTTTTCGAGTCAATTTTAAAAGGATTTTTTTAGGTCAATTACAGACAGCCTCGACCTTATCCCGGATTTTTTTTTTGCATTACGTACATGCGTACTGTGCGTAATGGGCGCTACGCCTTTGTCGTGCCTACAAATCGTTTCTGAAACGCGTGGTTCACTTAAATGTCGGGCCAGCCCAACAAATGTAGGCCTAATTAGTACGCTGTGCTCAAAATGAAAGTTAAAAGTGCAGACCCTAGTTGGACACTAAGTTTACTTAATTTACAAACCTGTAACTTATTTGGATAATGTTGCGATAGAGTGAAAAAAGAGTCTGTGATGTTTAAACGGGAAATATCCTTAAAAATAGACTAGAACTCGAATCAATAAACCGCTACTTCTCAGACGCATGTGCGTTTTTAAACATTTGGGGGGAAAAGTTCTTTTTTTTTTGGTATTAGAAACACCAGGATGACCAGAAACACTTCGGTATTTCGGAAATGGATCATCTAAAGAATAAAATATAAGTAATGTTTGATTTCAGTAATCATAAACGGTTCTAATAGTGAAAAATATGTTGTAACGTTTAAAAACTATGGCTTGTCGCTTTAAGAATTGAATAAGGTGGCCGTATAAATTATATATTAATATTAAATCATGCATAAGCGTCGGAAGATGACAACAACTGGTGGTGGTGGTAGTGGTGGTGGTGGTGTGTGTGTGTGGGGGGGGGGGGGCTGGGGGTATACATGTAATTTTCAACTGGGGGAGGGTGCCCTCTGTGCACCCCCATCTCCAGACGCCTATGTGATATTTGAAAAATGCCTTATTACCTGTATCCTGTTCGCCCATCTGTCTTTCCAGCGGCACGCGACCGTCTGAGGCAGAAAGAGTAGTCGTCCGTTTCGTCGGTCTTCCTTCCCCATGATGAGGTACTCCCTCCCCCTCTTCAGGGCCGGACACAGACAACTGGTGTTCGTCCACAGGTCCACTTCATTGTCCAGGGGAAACTTGACCTTTCCGCACTTGAGCACACTGGTGACCGTCACCTTTACTCGGTACATTTGGTTTCCGTATTTCTTCTTTCTCCTCACTATGGCTCTGATTGCTGGAACAAAATTGATTTTGTTTAACGACACCACTAGAGCAAATTGATTTATTAATTGTCGGACATTTGGCAAGTTTGACTCATAGTCTTTAAAGGAAACCCATTACATTTTTTTGCATAAGCAACAAGGGATCTTTTATATAAACTTTCCCACGAACAGGACAGCGCATACCACGCTCTTTGATATACCAGTCGTTGGGCAATCATTGGAACGGGAAAACCCCAATAAGAATGGGTCCACCAGAGTTTCGATCCTGTGACCAAAGCACCTCAGGCGAGCGTTCTACTAAATAATCACCTCCCGCCAGTTGACTTTAACAAAGTTCTACAAGTATAATGTAAGCTCAATGATTACCACCACCCAACCCCCCCCCCCCCCCAAAAAAAAAAAAAAAATCAAAAAAAAAATCACAAACAAACAAAAACAACCCCAACAACAACAAAAAAAAAAATCTATAGTGGCCAAAAATTATTACAATGGTTACAAACGCAAGATGGTTCCATTAACAGATCTGGGGCCTAATTCACTAAACTCTCGCAACTTTGCGATTTCGCAGTGCAATGCTAAAACACTTACAAAGAGGATGCTTTGTTGTCTAGCAGAGCCTAAGAGACCTGTGTGAATTAGGCCCCAGGCCCCCGTTCCAGGAAGCGATCTTAGCCCTAAGATCAACTTAAGTGCATAGGGTAGCTATGCGCCTAAGGTAATCTTAGGGCTAAGATCGCTTCGTGGAACGGGGCCCAGGACAATAGTTTGAGCGAGGACAAGGTTACGTTAACAAGACAGAATACTTTCATTGTATCACCGACGTTCTTACCGTAATCGTAGCGGTACTTCCGGTAATTCTTCCACGATGGTTTTAGTCGCCTCTTGCATTTACAAACTGCAATATAATACAAATTTAATAATAATAATAATAATAATAATAATAATAACAATGAGTAATGATAAATGAAAGGAGTATTTGTTTCATGACACGTCAACACATTTTGAGCTATAATTATTGTGTGACTAATATTGGCTACTTAAGACATTTGTGGGGAGAGAGATAGAGGTGGGGAGTTCGAGGAGGACACAACACCGCTGGCGGCACAAAAGCCCATTCTACTATTAAAACAGCAAGATATATTTTATACTTTCGCAGAAGCAGGACAGTACATACTACAACCGTTGATATACCAGTCGTAGGGCACTGACACGGATTGGGACGTGTGTGTGTGTGTGAGAGAGAGAGAGTGTGAGTGAGTGAGTGAGTGAGTGAGTGAGTGAGTGAGTGAGTGAGTGAGTGAGTGAGAGAGAGAGAGAGAGAGAGAGAGAGAGAGAGAGAGAGAGAGAGAGAGAGAGAGAGAGAGAGAGAGAGAGACCGAATGCGTCAAGGGCTGTGGAACCTTTGATATACCAGTCGTAGGGCACTGACACTGATTGGGCCGGGTGTGTGTGTGGGGGGGGGGGGGGGGGGAGACCGAATGTATCAAGGGCTGTGGAACCTTTGATATATCAGTCGTAGGGCACCGGTTCGGACGGGGTGTGTGTAGGTGGGTGGGTGACTGAATGCATCGAGGACTGTGATATTTTGTTCAAGTGGAGCATGATTCTAATTCTGATTGTGCTCCCTTAGAGCATAGACGTGCTAGAACATTCCTTCATTAATGAGATCTTTAATTAAATACATGAGATATAACAGAGGTCGTCTGAGGGTCGATGAACCGGAGGACCGACCTACAAGTACTCGGTCGACCCGCTGAATTTCCGTCTGTCTCTACCAAACGTTTCTTTTGTTTAACGACACCACTGGAGCACATTGATTAATTAATCATCAGCTATTAGATGTCAAAACAGTTGGTAATTCTGATCTGTAATCTTCAGAGGAAGCCCTCTACATTGTTTTTCCATCATTAGCAAGGAATCTTTTTATAAGCACGGCAGCGGGTTTCCTCTTTCATTATCTGTTTTGTCCTTAACCGTATGTCCATATATCATATAACCGTAATTAAAATGTGTTGAGGGTGTCGTTACATAAAACATTCCTTCATCATTTATAATATGCACTTTCCCAGAGACATGACACCACATATAAAGTAATGGGACAAAAACACACAGAAGGTCAACCGAGAAGGTTCGACCCTACAACCCCAGCATATCAGGTGAGCTCTTTTACCGAACGCCCTAAATCCCGCCCAATCTGTGTCTACTAGTGCCCCACGACTGGTATATTTAGTATAACATTCACTGAAATGAAGATTAAAACGTTTTTTAGATGCAAACTGGGGGATAACTCTTGTTTGCACAACCAAAAGCTGAATCACACAGTTAACTCCCTTTGCGCAAAACTCTCCTTACCCTCAACTCTCTCTCTCTCTCTCTCTCTCTCTCTCTCTCTCTCTCTCTCTCTCTCTCTCTCTCTCTCTCTCTCTCTCTCTCTCTCTCTCTCTCTCTCTCTCTCTCTCTCTCTCTCTGTGTGTGTGTGGAGGGGTATTTCAAAAGTAGTGACTTACAGGATATTAAAATACATGTGTACAATGTTATGTTGGTGTAGTATATTTATCGCCACAATTTAGCAAGTGTTAAAGTAGCTATATTATAATTATATTTAAGACACTTTATCTTATTTATGTGTATACATGTATAGTTAATTAGGGTACACAAGGCCGTAGCTAGCGGTGGGGGAGGGGGGGGGGGCGCAAGGTGGCGGATAAAAGTCCGGAAAAAATTATAGAAACTCCTCTTCTTAACCGTTTAGGGAGTTTTAGACTATTAACTACTGAGTTACCCTCCAGACAAAAAGTCCTAGCTACTGCGCTGGTACACATCTTAAGATTTACCTAAATGTTAAGTCTTTATTGTGCGTATTAATTTTTCCAGTGTATTAAATCTACTCTGATCACTATTGCTATTAATTTGCTATTAATTATACATGTTTCTTTCTTTTTTATTCTATAAGGATTATTAATATTATTACTATTCAAATTAAACTTTGACATATTATGCTGCATATTAATGAAAGAAAAAACAACGCTATAGTTTCTATGTTCGTCTGATTCTTTATCGAAGATATGTGATGTACCGTTAGAAATCTATTCACGGTAAAATGTGTGTCGAAAGTATCTTATATTGGATACCTAACTTCTTCCGATTGAAAATTCAACACGCATCCCTTTCATGCTTATACAACTATAAATTAACTTAGTCAGTGATGGGGATAAGGGGTAGCCGCAACCCCCACACCAACACAATGTGGCGATAAAGTTCTTTAAGTTTAGGTATGCTCGTTTAGTCTATCTGGAGAGATGCAAATACGCTAGACTACGGTAAAGGGGTGTCATTTGTTTTTAATGTAATAGGAAAAGCTCCCTCCACCTCCCCCATCCCACTCGACTTTCAGGACTTCACTCGACACAGTTTACACTCTCAACTTAGATCCCCTGGTTTGTTTTAAACACACCCCACCCATCCTATCCCCACCATCCCCCAGTCAGTTTAGGCTAGGTACGGCCCTGAAACTGCGAAAACATCTCGGCGTTACTGCGTCGAGAATTCAGAGCGAAATAATCAAACGAAGACAACAACGACTAACGTACATAACAATACAACAAAGTAACGAATCGTAATTTAAACACAGGGTTGTCCACCCTACGCACCCGGCGCAGATAGTCAGAGTCGAGTTAACGACGACATTTATCATTCTCTTGAAAGAAACCCGACTCTTTGATGGATAAAAGTTATCTTCGCCAGGACAGGACTCACAAAATTAAATTCACACATTTAGAAATGTTGCACTGACGATCAGAGTACTGAAAACTTGAACCATTTGGCGACTTATTAGATCGTATTTGAAGTGCAAATTTATTTTATTTGCTTTTCTTTTATTCGGCGTAGTAAAACAAATGCTATGCTTAATATGGACGTATGATCTGCACGGCGGGTGGTTATTACTGCTGATAAGATTATCGCCATCTCATTGGACACAGCACTCGTACGTTTCCGTAACGTCGACATCACCTAAGTTATATGTATTAACAATAAAGAAAGGGGTATTTGTTTAACGATACCTGAACACATTTTAAGCTAGGGCTATTTGGTGTGTTTAATATGGTTATGGTGATACTAGTGAGAGAGAGAGAGAGAGAGAGAGAGAGAGAGAGAGAGAGAGAGAGAGAGAGAGAGAGAGAGAGAGAGAGAGAGAGAGAGAGAGAGAGAGAGAGAGAGAGAGAGGGAGAGAGAGAGAGAGAGAGATAGAGAGACCGAATGCGTCAAGGGCTGTGGAACCTTTGATATACCAGTCGTAGGGCACTGACACTGATTGGGCCGGGTGTGTGTGTGTGTGGGGGGGGGGGGGGGGGGGGAGAGACCGAATGTATCAAGGGCTGTGGAACCTTTGATATATCAGTCGTAGGGCACCGGTTCGGACGGGGTGTGTGTACGCGCACCCCCCCCCCCCCCCCGAAAAAACCCCACACAAAAACAACAACAAATAACAGCAGTGCAGTTTTAAAATTAACCAGTGTCCTTTGTGTGTAGCTGATGAAGATCATATACTATGATTATTATTATTATTATTTGAAGTCTCTCCTCTCCCCAATTATTTTGGGCTAAGTGCGGCCCTGTATATTACTATTTTTTATGGCACGAATATCCAACAAGTTTGTTTCTGTAACACGTCTGCAATCCAGTAGATGGTCAAAAGACCATCTTAGACCGCTGTGTGCAGTCGCCGATTTCGTGTCTTCATCTTAATGCACGCGGAAATTCGAAACCGTCTTGCAAGACGAACTGAAATGCAATAAATGACTAGCGACATTCACTGAAACACATTTTTTTTACTTTTGATTTTCAGATATGAATGAATCTTAAGTGAAAGCAGACTTAGAACGCCACTGGCAACACTGAATGAGTTCACTGTTCTCCTTTCGGGGAGGCTCGACTGACACTCAGCTTTGCAGCGCTGACGCGTGCTCAGCGTAGCGTCGTGACGATTTCGGTTGCGGATCTTAACTGACTAAGTTCAATCATACGCGACTTCAAAGGGCTCAAAAGACAGATTAGGCCTAGGACACTTACTGGGGCAAACTCAACACAAAAGCCTCATCTGGCGAAACACGGTGTTGTGTTTCTCTTAAAATTGCTTAGTATCGTCTATACGGGGACTCTGCGTGTTTTAATCAGGAGATGGTCCTTCACAAGGGACGCGTTACGATAAATTACAGTGGCCACCACTTTTGATGACGACTGCGCCACGGACAGGTCCGCACGAATGGCTCCAAACTCCCGGGGATATATGAAATTGAAGTGCAGATGGTTGTCGCCGGCGAAACCAACTCTCCTCGCGTATCTATTACCTATTGTTTACCTGTCGGCCCTTACCTTGTCGGCGAGATCAAAGGCATGTGTTTCACCGTAAAATGTAGTAATCATGAGACACGGTGGGGTATTAAGACTCTTTTTTTTCTGGAGAGTAAGAAAAGGTGGAGAAAACTGAAGGGGAAAATGTACGTTGACATTTGAGTTACGTAAGACGCCTGTCCCAGAAGCGACGGGTAATATTATTATTATACCCTGAAAAAAGGAAAGGAAATGTTTTATTTAACGACGCACTCAACTATTATACCCTGAAGTAATATATAATGTAACTTGTCTTATCGTATTTCAGTAATTTAACCTCTTGTGTTTTTTTAGTTTAGCTAAGGGTGGAGTAATAGTATTTTAAATAAAACGCAAGGTGTCTTAGAATGGGAGAATATAATTTACACCAGCCCCACCCCACCTCTACACTTTGACGTTGTGGGAGTTTTTCCCTCAAACAGGTTAATTTACAAACTACCCGCCAAAAGACAGTGTTTTGCAAAGAAGACCTGTATTAATAGGATGTTTCGTTTTGTTGACTGGACTTTGTTTTTGCAGATAAAAGCTTAGACCATTTATAAAAATGCTAAGGGTGGAGTAATAGTATTTTAAATAAAACGCAAGGTGTCTTAGAATGGGAGAATATAATTTACACCAGCCCCACCCCACCTCTACACTTTGACGTTGTGGTTTTTTCCCCCTCAAACAGGTTAATTTACAAACTACCCGCCAAAAGACCGTATTTTGCAAAGAAGACCTGTATTAATAGGATGTTTCGTTTTGTTGACTGGACTTTGTTTTTGCAGATAAAAGCTTAGACCATTTATAAAAATGCTAAATAAAGTGGGAGATGTTACAGAGCTCTGTGGAATACCGTTATTTAGTTCAGTTTTAGAATAGAAAAAACCCCTATCTTGTTTATGTTTACATAAAATGTCAACAACAAAAAAGTCTGTGTTTAAAAAAAGGTGTAACTAAATGTATTAGGTCCAGTAACATTCTTAGTTTTTTTTTTTTTTTTGAACGTTTTCCGGAACTCAGACGGCATATTCTATTAAATTTTAAAGAAATGTTTTTGGAAACTTGCATCTAGCTTTTTAAATGCTTATATTGACTGTTGGTCTCCTGCTTGCGTTTTGGGCCTATAAAACATACAGGTATACGATTATTTCATTGCGGCTGGCCGCAAGCTTTTTGTAAACGCACGCATCGCGTCTGGACGCTCTAAAAAAATTTTTAGCCGGACCGCGCACATCCAGTCTACAATTATTATGAGCCTTAAAGCCAATATTTCTTTTATTTGTTAGTAGGGAAATTATCACTAAGTACTTGTATTATTATTATTATTATTATTATTATTATTATTATTATTGGCAAATGTCCTCGATAAGAGGTCAGGATTTTCCTCCTTTTTTTTTTTCAAAGCTGCCGTTTTTCTCCGAAAGGTCGGAACAGAAAATTATTCATTGATGTCTTCGGGTACTTTTTTTTTCTCAAGGAAATGGATATTTTCCTTTTAAAAGTAGTTTCCTCTACCGGCGTCTGCCCTGTAGTTGGGACACCCCACTGTTCGGCACCACACACCTGTACACCCGAGTGACTTCGACACACAGGCAGGTAAACTATATCAGAGGACATCAAAGGGCCGCTCAATTTCCTCCCGATCTCTCGCTATGAATTCGCTACGACAGAAGTTATGATAAATTTGTCGTCTGATTAAAACCGCGCACAATGGACATGTTTCACTATTCAACAACATGCGTATGCGGTCGCGTTCCTTTTTGTGATTAAACATCAAATAGTGTCTTGTATTTTGTACGATTTTTTTTTTATTATCAAGGGTTTCTACAACATATTATAGCCACTGTCAGACAGCGGAAATATTAGATACGTACACAAATTTTCCTTCTTCGCAGAAGATTTATTTCTTGGACCAAACCCCGCCCACTTTTTTTTTTTTGGCGCAAACACCATCCATATATTTGTTGGATTTATTTTTCATGACCGTATCTAGTCTAAATAACTGGGGTGGGGTGGGGGGGGGGGGATGGGGTGTGTGTGTGTGTAAAAACGAATCCGGGATAATATTATAAGGTATTCTTCATCTAGACAAAAAGGACACTTTTAACATAACTGTGGTATGTGCTATCCTGTCTATGGGATGGTGCATATAAAAGATCCCTTGCTGTTAATCGAAAAGAGTAGCCCATGAAGTGGCGACAGCGGGTTTTCCCCTCAATATCTGTGTGGTCCTTAACCATATGTCCGACGCCATATAACCGTAAATAAAATGTGTTGAGTGCGTTTTTAAATAAACAATTTCCTTCCTTCCGTTTAACATAAAAATTTGCGCTTTTTAGCATAACATTTTTCGTAATTTAACTTCCCAAGTTGAGTACGGACCTGTTTTTCTATGCTGAAATTTAATATTACAATCTGAGACCAGTCTGTTGAGGCGGGTGGTTGTATAAACAGCTATAAAAGAGAGTTGATGATTCTATAAAGAACTATAAAACAGGTAAGTTATTAAGATGGGGAGCAGGTTCCACAGGGAGATAGTCTTCATCTGTCGGTGAAGGTCAACAGGGTACGTACCAAACGACGGACTAAGGTGACGGAGCCAGTGGGACAATAGAGCACACAAATTATGGGATTATTAGTTACAAAAGCGATGAAAGTTGACCACAAGGTGGCTTTTACCTTTCATCTTAGCCGACAGAACTTCTACAGACGAGAGGCGACGTGAAATTCAAGACTAGAAAACAGAATTTCGGTAGCATAGAATATACTCTAACTCGAGACTGGTAGTTATAGGTTTTGGGTTACAGTTTCCCTAACCTTCATATAGTTAACAAGGCAATTCCCCTAACCTGTAGAAAGTCAATAAGGCAATTCTCCTAACCTTCATCGAGTCAACAAAGCGGTTCCCCATACCTTCATCGAGTCAACAAAGCGGTTCCCCATACCTTCATCGAGTCAACAAAGCAATTCCCCATACCTTCAAGAAGTCAACAAAGCAATTCCCCTAACCTTCAAGAAGTCAACAAAGCAATTCCCTTAACCTTCAAGAAGTCAACAAAGCAATTCCCCTAACCTTCAAGAAGTCAACAAAGCAATTCCCTTAACCTTCAAGAAGTCAACAAAGCAATTCCCCTAACCTTCAAGAAGTCAACAAAGCAATTCCCTTAACCTTCAAGAAGTCAACAAAGCAATTCCCCTAACCTTCAAGAAGTCAACAAAGCAATTCCCTTAACCTTCAAGAAGTCAACGAAGCAATTCCCTTAACCTTCAAGAAGTCAACAAAGCAATTCCCCTAACCTTCAAGAAGTCAACAAAGCAATTCCCCTAACCTTCATGAAGTCAACAAAGCAATTCCCTTAACCTTCAAGAAGTCAACGAAGCAATTCCCTTAACCTTCAAGAAGTCAACAAAGCAATTCCCCTAACCTTCAAGAAGTCAACAAAGCAATTCCCACAAACCTTCAAGAAGTCAACAAAGCAATTCTCCTAACCTTCAAGAAGTCAACAAAGCAATTCCCTTAACCTTCAAGAAGTCAACGAAGCAATTCCCTTAATCTTCAAGAAGTCAACAAAGCAATTCCCCTAACCTTCAAGAAGTCAACAAAGCAATTCCCACAAACCTTCAAGAAGTCAACAAAGCAATTCCCCTAACCTTCAAGAAGTCAACAAAGCAATTCCATAACCTTCAAGAAGTCAACAAAGCAATTCCCTTAATCTTCAAGAAGTCAACAAAGCATTTCCTCTAACCTTCAGGAAGTCAATACGGCAATTCCCACCAACCTTCATGGAGTCAACAAGACAATTCCCACAAACCTTCATGGAGTCAACACGGCAATTCCCCTAACCTTCATCGAGTCAATAAAGCAATTCCCCTAACCTTCATGGAGTCAACACAGCAATTCCCCTAACCATAGTCAACAAAATAATTTACAGAACCTTCAGGAAGTCAACAAGACAATTCCCTTTATCTTCATGGAATCAACAAAGCAATTTCCCTAACCTTCATCGAATCAACAAAGCAATTTCCCTAACGTTCGTGGAGTCAACACGGCAATTCACCTAACGTATAACTCCAAAATATATAGTGTTAATTAGTGTTCATTAAAATTCAGTAAAGTAAAGTATTATTAGATGTTAATTAAGAGCAAGGGTCTTGTTGAGTGTGAGAAACCCGTATTCGTATAATAGGCCATACGGGAATAGTTTAGGGTGGTGAACCAAGGGAAAAACGGCACATGGACCAACTTCTGAAAAGGGCACTTCAATAACTGTTCGTCATTCGAGAAAATGAAAGTGAAACAAAGGTGGAGCAGGTTCCTCTTGTCCTCTCCCTTGGATTCACTCTTGGCCTTAAAGGCTGATAGGTACAGGGTTCGCAGCCAGGCACCGGCTCCCACCCAGAGCGAGTTGTAACGACACAATGGGTAGGTGTAAGGCCACTACACCCTCTTCTCTCTCACTAATCACTAACAATTAACAACTAACACACTGTCCAGGACAGATAGTCCAGACAGCTGAGGTGTGTACCCAGGACAGCGTGCTTGAACCTTAATTGGATATAAGCACGAAAATAAGTTGAAATGAAATGAAACAAATTAAATAAACAAACAAACAACAACAACAACCAAACAACAACTGCACCTACAGAACATCCATTTCAGTTGACTTTTGCAGTCGGTACAGGTTTTCGTTACTAGTACCTGTACGTTTGTTTGTTAATTACAGGTAGAGATTTAGATTTAGTACAGACAGACAAAAGGGGATAACTTGTGTGCAACAAGTGCACAATGCCCAGGTGAAAAGATCATGCATTTACACCTGTTATACACAGGTTATCTCCTTTTGTCTGTGATTTATCTTCGTGCGTTAATGTGCTGGTCAATACTGATCGACGAAGTGCGTGCACATCGCGGCAAATCATTCACTCGGAAGACGAACGGGCGTGACTAATTTGTGAAACTGTTTTGTTATTCCTTCTCGTTACGAGCCGTTAGCTGCGGTAAACGTATCCCCTTTTTGTCACCTAATGGGAAAAACTATTAATTTATCAGTCTTATGTTATTGGCGAATCTTTATCTCAATCCATTTATCTGATGACAATTGATTGTCAATGACGTCATGTTATGATAAATACTAAACCGTTGTTCCGTCCCGTTACGCTTACTATCTCCTGACTTGCGTATATAGCATAACAGATGTATTTTCCATTAGTTCATTAAAAAATGTGGAATAAAAATTTATGAATGAACGTTCCTGAGAGTCAAAAAAAGAAAGAAAAGAAGTTCATTCATTGATTTGGACCTTAATGGTGTTGTCTAATAAAGGTAATCTACGCCTTGTCTAATCGGTGGGTTCTCTCTTTTTTCACCTGGAATGAATTGTGGACTGTTAACACGCACACCGGTCATTAGGATGTCTTTCTACGGGGACATGTTCAGATGCGTTGATGACCCTTGTTATGCAATGATCATCGCTCTGGTGGCTTCTTTCACAGGGAATAATAACCCGAGGAACTATCAGTGTTCGTAAACTGTATCGACTTTCAGTATGCACCTGTAATCAACCGGCTAACGGGCGTGAAAATGTTGCATGTTGATATTTATCATCATCATCATGCGCCTTCTACAGAAATAGCGATATAGGTCTTCTCATCCGATATGCTACAAGACTTCGACCGGCTTAAGGCGATATCAGTGAAACAAAACGAGGTGGTAAATAAATAGCATATTAAGCGAAAGCTCAGTTGCAGGCGGTTCCAGGTTATATTCATTAGCATTTGTTAGAGCATCATTAAACCAACAAAGAGACATATCTCGTGTGTTTGTCCGGCGAAACTAATAATAGGTAAGCATGTTGTGTTGCAGGGTGTGCCCGTATACAAGTCCTATTATTCAACTTCTGACAATTAGTGTATGAATCATCTAGCATGCGCTTTACAATTCTAAGTTTAACTTGCAGTAAAGACACCTTTTTAAATTACTTTTCCCCCCACGATACAAAGGTTAGGCACTAGGTTTACCAGATGTGCACGTGTGCAGTGTTCAAATGCTATACCATAGGAAACGCCCATTGAAAGAATTGTGTTTTTTTCTCTTTTTTTATTGTTAAGAGAAACGTCAGTTCAAAAACCATAAAAGTTAAAGACGCAAATCTCGCCGTTTATAGGGAGCTATCACTTTAGCTCCATGTGACTCCCCATATACTAATTTAAGAAGAGTGATTTTTAACTCCCCTTAAAGGCTCATACAGTCTGGATGCGGCGCGTGCGTGCGGTCCGACCAAAATAAAATCGAAATACATGTAGATGTACATTAGTTTGAAAGAAAGCCGCAGACGCTTTAGACACACCAATCAAACAGCACGCCAACGCCGCATTCAGTATACACGAGCCTTAAACAAGTGAAACGTTTCAAGACGAAGTCTTAAGCCTATAGCAGAAAACAGATCTCACAATGTTTTGGGGGAATCTTTTGGTTTTTAGTCCATCTTCAGTCATACTCTATATGACTAGTTGCATTGTTCGTCGTTTCATCGAGAAGCCCAGTCTACTGGGGCCTGTCATTAGAGCACATCGAAAGACGCCAGCTGGTTTCTCGTCTCTCTAGTTTGTGAAATCAACGTATACATCAGTGAATAGACAAACGGAAGATCTGTGAAATTATTATAATTTTTACTTTACTTCATTTGAAGACTCTCTCATCGCGTGTTTGATGTTCAGTCCGACGCCATATAACCGTAATTAAAATGTGTCGAGTGCGTCGTTAGATAAAACAGTCTTTTCTTGTGGTGATCAGACACAGTATTGTGTGAGAAAGAGAGCAAAAACTCTAAATCACAAGATTTCAGAGTTAGCGTAGGCTATGTGATATAGTTATTATCTATTCTTAACGATCATCTTCGTATTTTCAATAAGGACCAAAAGCTCTCTCTTCCGTCTTGGACGCTTATACATGGCGATGACAAATAATTTGTTTCTATAGCTTTCTAGAACCGTAAGCAAAAACAAAATACACGTATAGATGTGTTGGACACTGTGTGACACAAAGCTTTAACAATTTGAAAACGAACATCTAAAACAGTTGCTGCATTGTTAGTCAGTTTTTCGTTTAATTTATCTTCCTATGGTGTCTACATATATAAACTGTCTATTTATTAAAGGGACAGACCCTAGTTTTTAAACAATAAGGCATATTTTTCACTATTAGAGCCGTTTATGAACACTGAAACCAAACATTACTTATATGTTATTGTTGAGATTATCCGTTTACGTACAACCGGTCTGGTCATCCCGGTGTTTGTAATACCACAAAATGCATTTTTCATATTTTTAAAACACACGTGCGTCTGAGCAGTAACAGTTATGGGATCAAGATTTCGTCTATTTAAACAGTATTTCGCCGTTTCAATGTCACAGACTCTTGTTTCACTCTCTTGTAACGTTATCCAAATGTGTTACAGGTTTGTAACTTTAACTAAACTTAGTGTCCATTTTTACGGGTTGAAACTAGGGTCTGCTCCTTTAATGTTTTAAATCGTTTGGAATAAACACAAAAATGGAAACCTATATTACGATTTCTCCAGTGTTGTATTATATTTGAGAAACAGAGCTATTTGGTAAAGCGTTACAAACATACAAACATTGTAATGTATAATTAAGCGTCTAAAACTAGTAGCATTGACAATTTCTGAAATATATATTTTTTTAATATCTGTTTTAAATACAATATTATAATACAGTGTATCAAAGACTATATTTGTTCTAAAAGCAGTACACTATCTTTATATTTTCAGAACGTTTTAACCATCTAAGTAGATTATTATTAGCTCATCACCAAAATAAAATTAATGCAGTTGATTTTTATTATAATTTTATTGACCTTGATCCCTTAAAAAATCAGTTTTTTCTTTATATAATTTAATGTATCGTTTATGTCATTAATTTGTATTGTTGATTTTTGCGCCGAGTATCGTTCAACGTTCATTCATGTATTTTATATAATAAATTTTTTTCTCAAAAACAGTTATGATAAAATTTAAAATAAAATAACACAAAAACACGTTAAACATTCATTTATTATTCACCACAACTCAATAGGCCTACACTGTTTGGACAAAATGGTACTATCGAATTTTATTATTCACCACAACTCAATAGGCCTACACTGTTTGGACAAAATGGTACTATCGAATTTTATTATTCACCACAACTCGATAGGCCTACACTGTTTGGACAAAATGGTACTATCGAATTCTATTATTCACCACAACTCGATAGGCCTACACTGTTTGGACAAAATGGTACTATCGAATTCTATTATTCACCACAACTCGATAGGCCTACACTGTTTGGACAAAATGGTACTATCGAATTCTATTATTCACCACAACTCGATAGGCCTACACTGTTTGGACAAAATGGTACTATCGAATTCTATTATTCACCACAACTCGATAGGCCTACACTGTTTGGACAAAATGGTACTATCGAATTTTATTATTCACCACAACTCGATAGGCCTACACTGTTTGGACAAAATGGTACTATCGAATTTTATTCATTCTTTGTCTGAGACCCAATAGCCTTGTTTCTTTTGTGCTGGGTTGTCGCTAAACATTCGTCCGTCCGTCCGTTCGTTCATTCACTCATCTGAAGCGGGTTTCCTTTATTTCGCACTTAACATATAACCATTAACAGGTGCGCGCTAAAACCATTTGTAGGATAGACTGTATAAGCAATAACAAGTGAAGAAAATATATTTACCAAAAAGCAAAAAAAAAAAAAAAAAAAAAAATCCTACACGCGCCTGATTGACTAATGTAGAGGTGTGCCAAATAAATCGTTTCATTGACATATTTCACGAGATTCCTTTTCAAGAACAAAACACAACGATCAAAATAGGTAGGGTTTATAAAAGGAGTATTATTACTTCTGGGACGCATTTTCTGTTAACATCAAAACCCCCACCGTAACGTTCTATTGGAAATGCAACTAGCTGTTTAGCACAAAGTAGGAACTCGACTTTTTGATGCTAAAAATAACCAGCGATCTGTTTGGTTCATAACAGGTACTTAGAATGAATGGCTAAATCGCGTGTTGTAATTTATTTAATGCTGAGATTTTTTCTTCTTCTACGAACTGAATAAACAACAATGTGCAGGAATAAAGTTCAGATTAACATTGATAGCAATGCAGATTACATTTTAACAAATCGCATGCGCAGTCTCTTACGGCCAACGATAACCACGTGGTAGACCACCCGAGCCGGTCTTCAGAAGTTTTGTCACCACTTAAAGAAATGTGACCAGGGAAGTATTTTACAATTTCCTTACAAGTTTATATTAATGAGTGAAATAAATAGCCGCACACATTGGTTTCATGTAACAGAGTACAGGTCTACGGGATGAAGTAGATTTCAGAGTTACAGTAATAACATACCTCCAAGAAAGCGATGTCGTGATTTGGTAATAATTCCATACATCAAAAAACTGGAATGGGCAATACAAGTGGGAAAGAAAACAAAACATTAATTTATTTTCCTTCAACCGCCAACGACGTCGTTGGACGTGGTCGTTGGTGGTGTGAATTATGGCTTAATTTTTTCTATTTTGCAAAGAATACTTGCAAAATCACTTTGATTTCTAGGGGGTCTTTTTTCAGTTAGAACACCATAATTTGAATTTTCGTTTGCTTGAAATTTGAAATGAGTAGTAAAAAACCTCATATTTAAACTTTTGCAATGAGGCTACCTTAATAATAATTTGAACCTTTTGTCATAAAGACCCCAATTTGATTTTTTTTTTGCTAAAAACATCCCAATTTAAGCCTTTTGCCGCTCTTAATGAAATATTTTGTGGTGAGGCACATTAATTTGAACTTTTTGTAGTACGGCAGTAGTTCGACCACTGAGGAGCGAAGTTTGCAGGATCGATCGTCGTCGATGGTCTGGGATTTTCCCCATCCATACAAGTTAAGTGTCCCACGACTCTGGCGCGGTTCCGGGAGTGGGTGGGTGGGGTCACATTTCAATTATAATGGCACGGAAAATGTCACAAATAGAATAGTAATTTAGTGTCGTAAACGATTATAAATAAAACATAAACTTACACAATCGTTCCACCATATAACATTGACTAATTCAAAATGCAAACACATCTTTAGCTGTAATAAACATGTATGTTACCGCTATCAACGGTTTTCGTCAATTATCATCATGCAACAAAAAAAAAGAGTGTCGCCATATTCTTTTACTTTGTAAAACAGCAGCCGACTTATGGGTTTTAAAATGAAGAATACATTATTGTGGGTGACGTATAACGAATATAGCCAAATGCTATCGAAGAATGGCGCTGGAATGTAATGTCATGTTTTTAACATACTCCTATACCACGTGGGTTTCGAGCATGTTCACCCCAGGTTCCACCTCTGGAGGTCAGGGGCCCAAACCGGGACTAATGGCGCTGGACAGAAAACTATTATCTATTCTAAAAATAATACATATAAACTCCGATATTGCTGCTTTAAGATATAGTCTCTTAAAGCGACAGTCTCAAAGTTGCATAATGAGCCAATATTCGGTTTTCTTGTGAAGTGTGAAGATTACACCTTGACATAAACACCCCCTCCCTCCCTCCCCCCAAATAAACCCAAATCATTTTATTTACTACTGTGTTTGTTATTGTGGGTTTTGTTTTTTTAATTTCTATTATTGAAACATCCAAGAAGGATAACCGACAGGTTAACACGTGGCGTTACATGGTGAGTTTGATCAAACAAATTGATACATGCATATTATTTTTGTACTTTATATATACTTTTTGCATCATTAATCTTGCCGGTGACGAACAATTGATTATTACTGTGCTAACTTTATTCCATTAGAGGCAAATCCAGGGAGGGAGTGGGGATGGGTGGGTTCTGGGGGTGCGTATTTCAATGGGGTCATTACCGAAAACGTTACCATAAAGAAGTGACGTCAACAATGCCGTGACGTTTTAATACACTTATTGATGTCAAAACGATACTACGTACATTCTTGTGAATATAGTTTACATCAGAAATGTGCAAAGAAAATCGCTGTTTGACATTTATAAGCATATTTATGTTAAATGTGTATAAACGTACAACATCTGTGCATGATCTAATACTACCTAATGACGATATCTAACTACTGTGCTGGTCTGTTGCAGTATTTGCTGCAAATGTTGAGTGGATCTATCAGTAGAGGTAAGTTTTTAATTGTTTGTTTGTTTGTTCATTTGTTTGTTTAACTGTTTGTTTATCAGGACTGTTTGAAGTAGGACTGGAGTGCGTAGGAATTGCCGTAGCCAGGATTTGATATTGGGGGCTACCCCATGCTCCCCCTTCCCCGGCTACGTCGATGTATATTAATAAAGACTACAAAACATGTTCGCGAGGATAATTCAGTCCAGTTCATTTGAGTGTATTGCATCAGTTTAACGATAAGAACTGCTTTCAAAGACTGCAAGCGTGGATCTAGGAGTGTTGGAGCTGCCCCGCTTCCCCCGGAATTCGAACATGTTTACAACGGTTAGCTGGAGATTTCTCTGGAAGATTTAACCAAATAGTTAATATATGTTAGTGTATTGTTGAATACTGTAGGTGTTCTTTTCAAGTATTACACTCACTCCCTTGAAAATCCTGCATACATGTAGTATATATATATATAGTATCTATCTATATATCTCTGTTTGTGTGTATATCTCTCTGTCTGTCTCTCTCTTTCACTCTATGTCTCTCTATGTCTCTCTATGTCTCTGTCTCTGTCTCTCTCTCTCTCTCTCTGTCTCTCTCTCTCTGTGTGTGTCTCTCTGTCTCTGTCTGTCTGTCTCTCTCTCTCTCTCTCTCTCTCTCTCTCTCTCTCTCTCTCTCTCTCTCTCTCTCTCTCTCTAAATGTTTAACATCGCATACAATGTCATCTATGTACGTTACATATACAGGTCACATACTATAGGTTACATAAACATTGCTCTGTGTCATCTCATGTCTCATTGTTGAAGCCAACTTGAAATAATGTGAGCAGGTAGATGTTTTAAACAATATATTATCTTCAAAGGTTTCCAAAGTTCGCTTGTCACGCTAGTCGAAGCACAAATATGTACGAAATGTCTGAAATATATCGGATCCACCACACAGATTCCATATGGAGCGCCATTTGACTACTGTAAAGTAATATAGTTTCGTGGGAACCAATTTTCGCCATTGTATAGATTAGTGTGCTGGGAATACCAGTTGAAATTGAATTAATTTTTGTTTTATATAGTTAGCGCGGTTTAGAATAAGACACATGTTGTGCTGACGTCATTAAAGCTGCAATCCCGCGTATACATATTGAACCCGGGTTAATTTAGAAGACCATTAACATTATCTGTTCGATATCGTTTGGCTTCCTCTGATTCTTCATTTTAAAACGAAAAGGCGAGCTACTGTCTTTACAAAGTACAGGTATATAAAACAATAATAATAAAAAAACTAACACTAACAAAACAAAAGAAGAAAGTGAGAGAGAGAGAGAGAGAGAGAGAGAGAGAGAGAGAGAGAGAGAGAGAGAGAGAGAGAGAGAGAGAGAGAGAGAGAGAGAGAGAGAAAGAGAGGGGGGAGTGTGTGTGTGTATGAGAGCGAGAGAGAGAGATAGAGGGGGGGGGAGAGAGAGAGAGGGGGAGTGTGTGTGTGTATGAGAGAGAGAGAGAGAGATAGAAAAAGAGAGAGAGAGAAAAGAGAGAGAGAGAAAGAGAGAGAAAGATAGGGGAGAGAGTGTGTGGTGAGAGAGAGAGAGAGAGAGAGAGAGAGAGAGAGAGAGAGAAGAGAGAGAAAAAAAGAGAGAAAGAGAGAGAGAGAGAGAGAGAGAGAGAGAGAGGGGAGTGTGTGTGTGTATGAGAGAGAGAGAGAGAGAGAGAGAGAGAGAGAGAGAGAGAGAGAGAGAGAGAGAGAGAGAGAGGAGGAGGAGGGAACAGGCTTGTAAGCTGACGATAACTGTTGTTAGCTATAAAATGACTTTATTAAAACTGAAAGTGTGTTTGCATTTTGATTTAGTTAATGATCTTACAATATGATCATGCGAGTTTGTAAGTGAATGTTTCAGGATTTTTACACACACTAGGTCTATTCCCTTCCCTGTATGAAATCGTGTGTCCAATCGTAGACACCGTTATGTTCGTTAACGAATACACACAGCATGGGTCTGTTTAGTATACTCTTGGAAAGAAATAAGGGAACACAAGGCAATAAGAGACTAAATTTAATTAATGACTACAGTAGTATAGCCTGTGTAAAATACAGAGATGGATTGCGTGTTTTGATGTCCGTACTATATGGGATTGACTGCCGGAAAGGAAAGAAAGGAAGGAAATGTTTTATTTACGGTTATATGGCGTCGGACATATGGTTAATGACCACACAGATACTGAGAGAGGAAACCCGCTGTCACCACTTCATGGGCTACTCTTTTCGATTAGCAATCAAGGGATCTTTATATGCACCATCCCACAGACAGGATAACACATACCACGGCCTTTGATTTACCAGTCGTGGTGCACTGGTTGGAGCACTGGTTGGAGCATCAAGCGAACGCTTTACCACTTGGCTAGGTTCCGTCCCTTGCCTGTCTGTAACATGGTCAACTAGCTGACACTGCGGATCAGCGTTTTGTTTGTAGTGATATTTGCTGTCGACTAGCTGACACTGCGGATCAGCGTTTTGTTTGTAGTGATATTTGCTGTCGACTAGCTGACAATGCGGATCAGCGTTTTGTTTGTAGTGATATTTACTGTCGACTAGCTGACACTGCGGATCAGCGTTTTGTTTGTAGTGATATTTGCTGTCAACTTGCCGACACTGCGGATCAGCGTTTTGTTTGCAGTGATATTTGCTGTCACCTTGCCGACACTGCGGATCAGCGTGTTGTTTGCAGTGATATTTGCTGTCAACTTGCCGACACTGTGGATCAGCGTGTTGTTTGCAGTGATATTTGCTGTTACTATTTAGCCAAGTGGTAAAGCACAGCCTGATACGCGGTCGGTCTAGGATCGATCCCCGTTGGTGGGCCCATTGGGCTATTTCTCGTTCCAACCAGTGCACCCGACTGGTATATCAAAGGCCGTAGTATGTGCTATCCTGTATATGGTGCATATAAAAGATCCCTTGCTACCAATGAAAAAATGTAGCGGGTTTCCTCTTTATGACTCGTGTCAAAATTACCAGATGTTTGATATCCAATAACCGATGATTAATAAATCAATGTGCTCTAGTGGTGAAGTTAAACAAAACAAACCTTATTTCTTTCCATCATTCCATCAGGAAATTGTGCAGGGGGTTTAGACTATGGTAAGCGACTTGTTTTAGGGTGTGTGGTCGGGTCATGTTCCATCGGAAAATACATTGAAAAACAGAGAAGAAAGAAAGAAAGAAATGTTTTATTTAACGACGCACTCAACACATTTTATTTACGGTTATATGGCGTCAGACATATGGTTAAGTACCACACAGATTTTGAGAGGAAACCCGCTGTCGCCATTTCATGGGCTACTCTTTCTGATTAGCAGCAAGGGATCTTTTATTTGCGCTTCCCACAGGCAGGATAGCACAAACCATGGCCTTTGTTGAACCAGTTATGGATCACTGGTCGGTGCAAGTGGTTTACACCTACCCATTGAGCCTTGCGGAGCACTCACTCAGGGTTTGGAGTCGGTATCTGGATTAAAACTCCCATGCCTCGACTGGGATCCGAACCCAGCCTGTTGACCGATGACCTAACCACGACGCCACCGAGGCCGGTACAAAGAGAAGAAAATTCGCTTAGAGCCAAGGTGGGTTTCGACTACCTCCCCCATGCATACGCGCCTACATCAATATTTTGCCTTTTTACTTTTCACCCCCACCTCTATATAAAATACCGAATCCGCCCTGAAACAAAAAGCTCGTAGTAGAGTGGATTCTCTACCTTCTTTTTCTTCAAGTACTTCAGAGCCCTCCGCGAATAAGTCACAGCGCAGGGCATGAATGGATGTGATTAGCATTTTTTTCTCTCTCTTTTCTCGTTGGACCACCTCTGCTGATATCCTATTCGTTTCTCATTGAGTACCTTGTAGCCACGTGTTTCATTCACCGGCGAGCCAGGCCAACAGAGCCGCGGCCGGCGGGGGAGCGGGTAGAAACTGTGACAGCGTGACTACGACTGAATAAAACAGTGATAAAACAGTTCTCAATTGTCGTTTACTAGTCCATTGCCCTAACGTGCATCTAAGCGACCCGACGTTCGCCGCTTGTTTATACATACACGCTTGAACGCCTATTCCTGTGGTTTTACGGTAATTGTAGCTTAGGGTACAACGTTTGAAAAATAATAAAAATAGATTTTAAAAAAAAAGTCGCAACTATTTACTATACTAGAGTTATATTTGTAACACCTTCCTTCCTTTTTTGTCCATTGGCGTTGCCAGGATTTGATACTGCGGGAACCCACATTGGGTTTTTTCTTTCTTTCTGTTTTTTTTTGCTCTTTGTCGCTCTGATGTATATTTTGTACCGGGGTGTCGTTAAACATTCATTCATTCATACATACTCTCTGTCTAGGTCTCAGTATCTATCTCTGTCTACGTAAGTATCTGTTTCGGTCTCTCTCTCATACATGCACTGTATAGGCAGGTCGCAACTTGTTTAGTTCGTTTAATGAGTGATAACTCTTTACCCATAAACCATATATTTGTGATTTTCTTAAACAGACCTCACCTGGAATGAATGTCACTGTGGTTCAGTGGTTAGCGTGATGCTTCTACAACTAAATCGATCATTCGTAAACATGACGTTCAGGTTCTACGATCAATTCTCCATGAGAGGAACGTGTGCTCTAGAGGTGTCGTTAAACAAATGCAAACTTCGTCAACGTTTAACTTTACCCGGTTACGATCAGTAACTGTTCTCCCTGACAGGTCTACGTGGTGTCGTTACACGAAACACTTTTAACTTCCCTGGCATATTTAACAAAGACCGTGGTATGTGTTGTCCCGTATTTTGGAAAGTACAAAATTTCTGTTTATTTCAACTTGATTTTCATTATTTATCCCATTAAGGTTCTAGTGCGCTGTCGTAAACAAATAGCTCAGCTAGCTGCTGCAGTTCATCCAGGACTCGGTCGCCGTAAATAAAATGTGTTGAGTGCGTAGTCCAATAAAACATTTCCTTCCTTCGGTACATACAATAGCATTATAACCGACCTCGGTGCTACAGTGGTTAAGTCGTCGAATTTAAGGCTGATAAAAATTAACGTTTGTTTTGTCTAACGATACCACTAGAGCACATTAATTTATTAATCGTTGGCTATTAGATGTAAAATTTTTGGTATTTTACTGACACGAAGTCTACATTTCCCCCATTAGCAGCAAGCGATCTTTTATATGTAATTTTTCACACCGGACAGCATATACCACGGCCTTTGAGATGCCAGTCATGTAGCACTGTTTGGGATGGGGGGGGGGGGGGGGGTATGAGAATATGTCCAATGAGGTGGTTCGATCCTACGACTGGGAAGTTCTCGGACCTGACTCTCACCCAGAGCACCACACCGACTCTCTCTCTCTGTCTCTGTCTCTGTCTCTGTCTCTCTCTCTCTCTCTCTCTCTCTCTCTCTCCCCACTTCTCTCTCTCCCCACTTCTCTCTCTCTGTCTCTGTATGTCTGTCTGTCTCTCTCTCTCTCTCTCTCTCTCTCTCTCTCTCTCTCTCTCTCTCTCTCTCTCTCTCTCTCTCTCTCTCTCTCTCTCTCTCTCTCTGTCCAACAACGCAGATAGCTGAGGTGTGTGCTCTGAACAGCGTACTTGAAACGTAATTGCATATGAAATAGTGGAAATTATATCAATTCCACGAGTTCAGTAGTTAACTAATCTGAAACGTTTGTTATTTATTATTAAGTTGTTGACCGATTTACATAGATTAGAAATTTAATTCATCAAATTATTTCAAGATTTAAATAAACCAACACTAAGCCATATTAAATAAGAAGAAGGAAGGAAATGGTTTATTTAACGACGCACTCGCCACTTCATGGGCTACTCTTTTCGATTAGCAAGGGATCGTTTATATGCACCATCCCATAGACAGGATAGCACATACCACAGCCTTTGATGTACCAATCGTGGTGTACTGGCTGGAAAATTAAATAATAAATGCAAGTATATGGAGGACTTTTCACAAAGGGGGTTTGACTTGGAGGGGGTTACACTGGGAGGGGTTTTGACGGGATACCCGTTTTATTAGCCTTAACAAACAACATCGAGCCTTTTCGTGCTAAGAAACCAATTGCCCATGACATGTTTATCTAACTCAAAGGACATGGTATGTGCTGTCCCGTAAGTGGAAAGTGCTAAGCTACTAGTTAGTAGGATTATAATACCCTTTAATGACAACGGGTTTCTTTTCTCACACTCAAAACAATATATCTCAATTACCATATTTATTTCTTCTTTTTTTTAGACCCACACAAGCCTCTAATTCAACAATGTGCTGGGGTGTCGGTCACCAGACTTTTATTTTTTTACTTTCCGTTTCTTTTCTTTTCTTTCTTTATTCCTCCTTTCCGAGTGTGGTTATAAAGTATAGTTAATGCTCTATCATCTATGGAATATTTTATCGCAAACACGTGTTTTGATGGGCAACACATTCATGTGTCGCTCACAGAAGCGCGCTGCAGTGTTTACTGGACATAGCAGGCGTTTGAGGATACGGTGAAATAGTTTCAATCCAACAAGTTGATATTAGCAGAGATCAAACGTCGGATTAGCGAGGACACACACACGCTACGAAATAAAAGACGGCGGAATAAGCTAGAGTCTTACCTTTGGGCTTTGAAGGCGAAACTATAGCCTCGGGTGAAACACACACCCCGCGTTCGTAACGCGGCAGATGGGAACAGTCTAGCGCTTCGGGCCACGAGACGTTGTAAGCGTTCATGAGCGGCTCGCATCCCGCACGCGCCTTTTCGCACACGCCTTTGCACGGCGGGATCGGATCCTGCTGAAAAGCGATCGTGCAGATCGGAACGTAGATGGAACACAGGAAGAAGAGCAACACATCGCTACAGTTCTGCTCCAGAAGTATCTCGAACTGTTCAAAAGCGAGCTTGGCGTTTTCCTGCGTGTTGTGATACAGAAGGTTTGGCATTCTCGTCATGTTGTAAGGCATCGCTCGACACTGCGGAATTTTGATCGGTTCGCATTGGTCCAGCCGGCCAACAAACGACGCCGTAGATGAAAGCTTCATGAAAATAAACGAAACAAAAAGTTTGAAACAAAAATATGTCCGGGCGAACATTTTTCAAGTTTTTTTTGTTTGTATTTTTTTCCTTCAGTTTTTTTTCTTCCTTCTTCTTCTTGGCACTCGTGTGATGAATTTATCTTCTAAAAAATATTTAATTTATCTTCCTTCAGTTATCATGGAAGTCCTTCCAACTTTTTCATTTTCTGTTTCTTTTTTTTTCTTCTTTTTTTCAAGTTATTAACCCGAAAAATTAATTGTTATCCACATCTTCAATCAGTTTTATCGCAATATGAACTCCAAGAAAGATAAAAAAAAAAGAATAGAAAAAAGACGGTTGAAAATTCATCGCAGACGACAGGTTGGAGTAAATAATTTCGTTTGACTGGTTGGTTATCAACGTGAACGTGGTCGTATCGTGTCGGAGTGATAGTGGCAGCTAACCGCTCGCTCGCCAATGTATCACCTGGATCACCGCCACAAAGAAGTTTGGAGAAGCGCGCTCAATCGGAAAATGTCGCCGGTTCGGCTTGGCAGGGGGTGAAGTAAGACTAGAACTCGCCAAACCAGGGGCGGGACCTGAGTCCCGCGAGATCGTCCCCCCGGCTTTGACCCCCCAATCAAAATTGAAGAATTTTTTCATCGAGGTTTGCGTCAGGAGTGCGATTCGTGTGATTGACAGCCAATTTTCATTCACGAGTAGCGAAGGACACACACATACATACACATTATAAACACAATGGAAATTACGTTCCTCGATGTATTGTGACAAAGCGGTGATACATCGAAATTCTAGTTTTTACTTGTTTTAGCACGGAGAAAACACACAAATTAATACTAGTATACTTTATTTTTCTACTTTTAGGGATATCTTATGTGTTCGTGTATGTGTACGTGTACGTACGTGTGTGTGTAAGTATGTATGTATGTATGTATGTATGTTGTATGTATGTATATATGCATATATGTGCGTGCGTGCGTACGTACGTGTGTGTATGCATGTGTCGTTTCATATGAATGTCGTTAATATTTATTCATTCATTCTTTCATTCATCCATCCATCCATTCATTCATTCATTAAAATACACAGAGAATTAGTACATCAATTAATAAAACCTATTAAAAAGCTTAAAATAAAATTCATTATTAGCTGCATAGCAATGAAATACATAGACCTACAAAAACCATAAAATTAATATTCGGTGAAAAGTCACACTTTCACTGTATTGTAATAGTTACAGTGAAACTATAGAAATCATATTTATATTTTTGTGAACATTAATGAATCAGTTATTTTCCTTGTAAATTATTACAAGTTTAAGTTTACCAATGCATCTAGTCGTATTAATTTTTTTTTTTTTTGTAAACAATTGTACCTATGAAAATGGATATGAAGTGCAATTACGATAAAATATCTAAAAATATTGAATACGAAGCTAAATAATGATAACACAATGTCCTGTCGTTGAATGTAAGTTTTTAAACTTGCCGTACGATTCGTTTTATTTTTGTGTGTTTTTTTGGGAGGATAATTTTGTCAGGTATGTTTGCACAGCAGTATTATCAAGTAATTATTAATTTAAGAATTAAATAAAGATACTTTTTATTCATATTTCTTTTTAAAATTCCATAGCCAAGTAAATTTTCAACAAAAGGTGTCAACCAGAAGAAATATATCGTTACGTGTTTTCGATAGGATCAGCGAGACATTAACAAACAAAGCGAAAGATACTCTCGAATACGATTTTTATGTCAACTCGTAATATGTGAAAACCATATTTTCACAAATTGCTGTCGTGGAAATAGGGTTTTTACAAATCACTCGTCAACATAACAATCGTATTCGAAAACCCCCCATTAAAATAGCTTCTATTTATATGAATAAAAACATTTTATATTCTCTTTAAACTGCAATGAATTTACTCATACTTCAAGCAAGAAAATGTAAATATATTAATTAAAGTGACGGACCCTAGTTTTTAAACACTACTGCGTATTTTCCACTATTTGAGCTGTTTTAATAATTGAAATCAGACTACTTAGATTAATATATATATATATATATATATATATATATATATATATATATATATATATATATATATATATATATGTGTGTGTGTGTGTGTGTGTGTGTGTGTGTGTGTGTGTGTGTGTGTGTGTGTGTGTGTGTGTGTGTGTGTTGTGTGTGTGTGTATATGTGTATATGTATATGTATATGTATATGTTATTATTATTATTATTATTATTATTTTAATTGTTCAGATTATCTATTTCTCCATTCGAATGTGTGCGAGATATAGCCCAGTGGTAAAGCGCTCGCCTGACGCGCGGTCGGTCTAGGATCGATTCCCGTCGGTGGGCCAATTGGGTTATTTCTCGTTCCAGCCAGTACACCACGACTGGTATATCAAAGCCCGTGGTATGTGCTGTCCTGTCTGTGGGATGGTACATATAAAAGATCCCTTGCTACTAATGGACAAATATAGAGGGTTTCTTCGCTAAGACTATATGTCAAAATTACCAAATGTTTGACATCAAATAGAGGATGATTAATAAATCAATGTGATCTAGTAGTGTCGTTAAATAAAACTTTAACTTTAAATTTTTTCGTACATCCGATGTGTTTCTGGTCATCCTGGTGTATCTAATACCACAAAATACATTTTAATATTTTTAAAAACGATTGTGGAGGCGATCTCTACTTTCTTTTTAAGAATATTTTAATGGCCCAGTGGTAAAGCGCTTGCTTGATGCGCGGTTAATTTAGGATCGATTCCCGTAGGTGGGCCCATTGGGCTATTTTTCGTTCCAGCCAGTGCACCACGACTGGTATATCAAAAAACGTGGTATGTGCTATCCTGTCTGTGGGATGGTGCATATAAAAAAATCCCTTGCTGCTAATTGAAAAATGTAGCAGGTTTCCTCTCTAAGACTATATTTCAAAATTACCAAATGTTTCAGATGCAATAACCGATGATTCATTAATCAATGTGCTCTAGTGTTGTCGTTAAACAAAACAAACTTTAAATTTAACCTTTTTTGGTAGACCCGAAGCGTTTATTATTATTATTGTCCATTTTCGCGGGGTTTTAATACCCGAAGCGTTTATTATTATTATTGTCCATTTTCGCGGGGTTTTAATACCCGAAGCGTTTATTATTATTATTGTCCATTTTCGCGGGGTTTTTTAATAATAAAATCTTTTTTTGCTAAAAATGCTATATTCGCCGAAAGCATATTGCAATGACTAGCAACTCGACACAGTCCCGTTAACGGAAACGTTTTTAAAACTGAGCGACCGAAAACTGTGCCGAGATATCCGAATCAAAGCAAGTAAATTCCGTTTCAGCGGTAGGGATCTCTATTAAAAAGTAAATTTGATTAAGAGTTTTGTAAACAGTGTTCGATCATCCACTCGGCTCCTACTTAAAGCATACTTTTAATTCTTAAAAGCACAGAGACTTTCAACGATCGCCTTTGGCGGTGTTTCAGTGACAAACAAAAGTGGACAGTCTGTGTGATGGTGAGGGGACCCAGTCGAGAGTGTTCTGGGGAGAGGTGACAGCGTGCCCCCCTTCAGACGATAGCCCCCTCGGACTGCCATCATCAAAGAGAAATCAAAGCTGGCACTGAGACTGAAACGGATAGATATTTAATGTGGTGCGGCCACTTGTGAGGGACACAGTAACACAATCGATTCTTTCATACACATTGGGACATTTCTTAATTCATTATTCTCTAGTTGTTGTTGCTTTGGAGTTTGTTGTTTTGGTGTTTTTTTCAACTGGTCTTCGGTGCTAGAATTCAAAATATTTCCAACATGCAAAGCCGTGGGTCACTTTTAATCCATACGCAGATACAAGGGAATAGTTTTGTTGTTTTGTTTGCCTGTCTGTCTGTTTGTTTGTTTGTTTGTTGTTGTTTTGTTTGTTTGTTTGTTGTTTTGTCGTTGTTGTTGTTTGTTTGGGACGTGTTTTTTTTTTTTTTTTTTTTTTTTTTTTTTTTTGTGGGGTTTTTGTGTGTGTGTGTTTTTTTGGTGTTATTTTATTTTTTTGGGGGGAGGAGGGTTAAATTATGAACCTTAAAATCTGTAAATTAAAGTTGAAGTTTGTTTTAACGACACCACTATAGCAAATTGATTAATTAATAATGTCAAACATTTGGTAATTGTGATATGCTACATTTTTTCATTAACAGTAAGGGATATTTTATATGCACTTTCCCATACAGGACAGCACATACCATTTCCTTTGATGTACCAGTCGTGAAGCACTGGGGTTGGGACGAAACAAAATATCAGAAAATGGGTCATCTGAGCTATTTACTTGAAACAAAATAAAAGATACTAGTAGATAATACTGATGTACATGTTAGAAGATAGGACTTAAAGGGACATACCCTAGTTTTTAAACACTAAGGCATAGTTTTGACTATTAGAGCCCTTTTCGATAACTGAAATCATACTTTATTTAGATTTTATTGTTTAGATAATCCATTTCCACACATTCTGAGTGTTTTTGGTCATCCTGGAGATTTTAATATCACAAACGGTATTTCTCATATTTTTAAAAAACGCACGTGCGTCTGAGAAGTAACAGTTATGGAGTAGAGTTTTAGTCTATTTTTAGAGGCTATTTCACCATTTAAAAGTCACAGACTCATGTTTCACTCAATTGTAACTTTATCCAAATGTGTTGTATATATATACAGGGTTGTAGATTAAACTTAGTGTGCATTTTCATGGTCTGAAACTAGGATATGTCCCTTTAAGACAATATGATTTTAATTTTACATTTTCATATTTAAATGTTTCAAAGATTATGTAGAGGCCCATAACATGTTATCAAGCTGTTCATAACTCGTCCAAACGGTCCCTTTATGAAGAAATTTGGATATGCTCAGCTTTTTAAAAAAATATTTTTTTTAAAAATATTTATTTATTTCAACGAAATGGAAGTGTCTTCCTCTTCAAACAATAAAGGGGCTGCGAGTATAATATATTATATGTAGTTAATTTTTAGAGTTTATTAAAACTATTAATGAAACAAAAAGGTACCTGCTAAAACGAGAAATAGTTCATGGCACTTAAAGTGGAAGGTTTATCATCCCAAACCAGACGCAGTGGAAATTTATATTATTTTTTGAGTTAATAGTAGCTTACAGGTAAGATTTCTGTCTCTTGGCAGTAAACCGATATAGCCCATCACGTCCGAAACCCCCCCTAAAAACAACAAAAACAAAACAAAAAAACTAAACAAAAACGAAAAAACCCTTCTCAAAACAAAATATCCAACGCGAAACAAAAACGAAACGAAGTATACTAATATTTGGTACTGATAACACTAATCAAGGGCGGATCCAGGATTTTATAAACGGTGTGTGTGTGTGTGTGTGTGTGTGTGTGTGTGTGTGTGTGTGTGTGTGTCCAAAAATTATGAAAAAAGGGCAATTTGATTTTGTCGAAGGCAAATGACTGAGCTCTCAAAGGAAAAAAGATGCTCAAAGACTTATTTTCCGAGAAATGTACATGTATTGTTGTACATTGTGGAGGATGATTTGTAAAACCAAAGAAGTCATTAAAAATGAACCCCCTCTGGATTCACCAGTGCTAATAATGGGTACTAAAAATAACATTTTAAATAGTCATTCAGGGCCGTAGCTAGGATTTTTTGTTGGGGGTGGGGGTGGGGTGGGGGGGTGGGGGGGCAACTGAGTAGTTAATAGTCTAAAACTCCTTTTCTTTAACTTTCTATGCTTTCCGATTTTTTTTCGGGGGGGGGGGGGGGCAACTCCCCCTCTTGCCCCCCTGCTAGCTACGGCCCTGCCATTGTGTTAAAGAAACAGTTAAACCCTCTTTCCATTGGTATTTTACCTCACACCCCATTCCCTCGAACGCGTTGAACCAAGGCAAAACACCCCCATTTCACCCTTGACTCACGACATTGACTTTTACTGACAGAATAAAACGAAAACCATCGATTAGAGATATTTTAAATACCGACAGACTGAAACGAAAAGACCCCGATTATCACATTGGAATAATACATTTATTCACATGAGTATTAATAGTGTTCATGTCATACTACTTACGTTTGTGATTGTAGCGTTATTGGAGCTTACTGTTGTGTACTGTAAATAAAATAAATAAATAAAATGTGCTGAGTGCATCGTTAAATAAAACATTTCTTTCTTTCGTTGTAACTTTATAACGAATAAAGTTAATATTCATATATAAACATACTATTAAGTTTTAAACCTATATCAACTCAAATAACATGTTTTGAAAAATAAAATTCAATGGAAATTAAAAAAAAACAAACTTATTTACTAATTACAAATCTTCTGTTTTGAAACAGGTATGAAGACATCTGATGGAACAGCCAAACTAAAACACGCGAAATTCTATCTTTAGTCTCCTTGTACTGTATTATCAATTATTTTAGTAGTATTGCAGGTGAAGCCGCATACATTGGCTGTTCTGTCATTTTGTTTTCATCCTTGTATTAAAAAAATTATATTATATATATATATATATATATATATATATATATATATATATATATATATATATATATATATATATATATATATATATATATATATATATATATATATATATATATACACACACATGTATATATATATTGCTGGTAAAGATAACTGTTTTATTTACTTATAATTTGTTTTCCAAAAACATATTTGAGTTGGTATGGGTTTAAAACATAATAATATGTTGATATACGAACTTTAAATTATTCATTATCGAGTTACATTGCAATTCATTGGAACCTTTTTGACTCAAACGAACTATAACTGTATTGGTAATAGTTTCCTTGTGATATACTAGTACTTTAAATATTTATTTTTACAATCAACAATGTTTTATGTAATTAATCGTAGTTTATTTATTCAATCATTATTGGTATCATCAGCATTATCATAAACATTTTCTTCTTCTCCTTCGTTAACATCATCAAGTTGTCGTAACATTACCGCCGACCCCTTTACGACTATGCCTGTGATTCGTCTTTTATTTTCCTCCTCTATGTTAAGAGAACCTCAGGTTTCTGCTGGAGATCAAAGCTCACAAATGTTTTGAAAGTTAATTTGTCTTCTTCTGTTGTCCATCATTTCCCACTCATTGACGGTCTCACACCAGTTTTGTGAGACGACAACTACCTGCTTTGTTCAGCCTTTCTCAATCGTTGAAAATTAGCTCTCTTAGACACGGTCGACTTGTAAGAGAGAAACCGACTGTCAACAGAATCCGTAAAGATCATATATCAAATCTTGCTTCTAATTTCAATTAAATTGCTTCTATTCTTTAGTTTCCACAACAAATCGGAATTTTTTGCATATCCTATTTCGTACACCAGGAGGGTAATTATCGGACTTGTTTGAAATCAGTTTACTAGTTTACCCGATGATGGATGGCCTAATGTGGGGAAATGTTAACAGTAATTGGGGATGATGGTTTGGCGTATCAATAGAAAACACTGGTAACGTGTGCGTGTGAAAAGCACGGAGCAAGGTTCGCGACTGAGCTAAGTGTTACGAGAGACCGGCGAGTCCGCTGATTGGTCGAGAACTCTCGGGTTAATGATGGCGCTGATGTAGCACAACGACGTCTTGTGTGACTGTCACGGCTTGTTCAGGGTTACGTTGCAGTCTCCAATGGCCGGATCTAACGCCGTCAGTCACGATCGTCACATTCTCGAAGGTTTGTCCACAAAAGCTCTTCCCTAATTGGCTCATCTCTTTCCTGAATGTCCCCTCTCAAGATTTACAAAAAAAGAAGAAAAAAATATGGTTAAATAAAACGTTTAGGACGAATTAAAGTTTCAAAATCCTTTAAAGAAGTGTAAGGCTTATTACGATAACCCTTTCCGTTATTGGGTTTTCTGTTTCTTGAATGTCGCCTCTCAAGATTTCTTTAAAAATAAAAAAGATGGTTAAATAATACATTTAGAACGAATTAATGTTACAAACTCCTTTGAAGAAGCGCAATGCTTTTCAGGTAAATTAAAATGATAACATCTTGCATAAGTGAGTCCTGTTTCCTAAGTATCGCCTCTCTCAAGATTTCGTTTTTTTAAAAAGATTGTTTAATAATACATTTAGAACGAATGAAAGTTACAAAATCCTAGAAGCATAAGGTTTACTAGATAAATTAAAACGATAACCTCTTGCACAGTTGAGTCCTGTTTCCTGAATGTCGCCTCTCTCCAGCTTTCTTCTTTTTAAAGATGGTTTCATAATGCACTTAGGACGAATTAAAGTTACAAAGTACTTTAACGAAGCATAAGGTTTATTAGGTAAATTAAATTAATAACCTCTTGACTAAATAAGTCCTCTGTTTACTAAATGTCGCCTCTCAAGATGATTAAACAATACAGTTTAATAGAGAAATTATAATGACAAATTCCTTCAAAGACGCACAAGGTTTATTAGGTAAATTAAATTAATAACCTCTTGACTAAATAAGTCCTCTGTTTACTAAATGTCGCCTCTCAAGATGATTAAACAATACAGTTTAATAGAGAAATTATAATGACAAATTCCTTCAATGACGCACAAGGTTTATTAGGTAAATTAAATTAATAACCTCTTGACTAAATGGGTCCCCTGTTTCCAAAATGTCGCCTGTGTTAATATTTAAAGAACAAACGATTGTTAAGTAATACATTTTAATAAAAAAAAATTAAATTATAAAATCCTTTAAAAAGTGTAAGGTTTATTAAGTAAATTAAAAGGATAACATCTGGCGTAATTGGGTCATCTGTTTCCTAAATATCGCATATCTCAAGATTTTTAAATAGACGATTAAGTAGTACATTTGTTTTACAAAATCCTTTAAATACGGTTTATTAGGTAAATTAAAACAATGTTAAAAATTAAATAATACTTTGGAAACAACAATAACTTAAAACCCCCAAATCATTTAAATACACAATCAGCTCTAAAGGATGTTTTTAAATATTAAACAATGTATTTAAATAAAATAGCAAAATGCTTCCAGGAATCATAACAATTAATAGATAATCAGGAACATTTATATTGTTACAGGATTTGCAAATAAGGAATCATTACGTAATGACATCAGTTTTAAAATGCATTTATTTCATATGCATCTGAATGTCAACAGGGCGAGACGTAGCCCAATGGTAAAGCGTACGCCTGGTGCTCGGTCGGTCTAGGATCGATCCCCGTCGGTGGGGTATTTCTCGTTCCAGCCAGTGCACCACGACTGGTGTATCAAAGTCCGTGGTATGTGCTATCCTGTATGTGGGATGGTGCCTATAAAAGACCCCTTGCTACTAATGGAAAAATGTAGCATGTTTCCTTTCTTTGACTGTGTAAAAATGACCAAATGTTTGACATCCAATAGCCGATGATTAATAAATCAATGTGATGTAGTGGTGTCGTTAATCAAATGTTTGACATCCAATAGCCGATGATTAATAAATCAATGTGATGTAGTGGTGTCGTTAACCAAATGTTTGACATCCAATAGCCGATGATTAATAAATCAATGTGATGTAGTGGTGTCGTTAAACAAACTAAAGTTTTTCTTTTAAAACTGACTCAACTTGTTTTTAATTCCATTTCTAAATCCTTTAAATGGAAAATATTAATATTAAAAAATGTATTTAGTACAAATGTAAATTGAAAGAATCTGAAAAGAAAATTTAATGTAAAGCTTACCAGAGAACCAAAAATCATCGCTTGTGCAAACAAACATATACGTATTAGATAACAAAATAACGATTTTAATATTGATTTAATGCATACAGGGCTAATTATATGTTCCCTTTGAAAATCACAAGGTTAATTAAAGTAGAAGTAATGCATATAATGCATTTGGACAATTATAAAACGTTTTAAGGTTTAAAATGATAATATAGTATGTATTTCTTAAAAGCGATAAAGTATAATGCATGTAATATAAACATAAGCTTAATAGGTTTCTTTATTTTTTGTTGTTTTGTTTTTTATTAGAAAAACATTGGGAATAAGCCTAATTTTTTTTATTTAACATTCACAATGCAATTGACCCAAAACTCTAAAACATAAGAACTATTGCGTAAGAACTGATAATTTTAATGTTTTTATTGTCCATATGTGAATAAGACAACATAATTTTAGATAATACATTTGAGACCAAATTAAATTTCATTTAAAAAGTGGTTTCTAACGGTAACTCCTGTAGTTGTTTCTATGTTGTAATTAAAAAAAAAAAGAAAGCTATTCTAGTTGGTTTGGATTCAAAGTTGCCCAATGGCGGTTTTCCGCCAAAATTATTTATTGACTTTTAATTGTAAACAGAAACAGTATACCTTCAACTATATACCTATAAAACTAATAATTAATAATTTAATTTACTAGTAAAAACAATGTTAATTTTTTTTTTACCGGACGACCAACGAAATGAGGAGCGTTCAATCACTATGTGGCGTCAATCCCGGTGGATATTGCCGAAAAGTTTGTTGTCTTCGTGCAACTCATTTGTACTTGCCAGATTTTGTGAATTCGCCGATTTCGTAAGATATAGTACGATTCAATAAGATGGGAATCTAGTCGTACTAAACGAGACTCTGTTTACACGGCGTATAATCATACCGGTGTTACAATTTCAATAATAAAAGTTATTTATGCAACTGATTATGCTTGGAATCGATTAATTTATAAATATTTATTAAAAACATATGTAAACATAGTGAAATATAGAACTTCAATGTAGACAGCATTTTATTATTGGAAATTGGGTTCTTGTTTTTTTCTTTCTCCAGATAGATAAAAAGAACACCTTTAAATTGGAAAAAGCTTCTTTTTTCTCTCGTAATTTCGGAGGGAAAAGGAGGTGGGGATAAATTGCTCACCTGCCCACGCCCACCACCCCCACCCCCCTACCCGCTACGTACTGGCCTGTATTCTAGGTTAATCGTATACGCCACTTCGTAAGTCTCTAACCTCCCGACAGCTTTATAAACGATGCGTACGGAGGCGGCCAAAACTAATAAAGCTGACAGATAAATCGCACAATTCTTGTTTGTTGTTTTTTTTCCGCCGAAATTGTATACCGCACCAAAGAGTGAACGGTTTGGGTGCCCACGGATAAAAGTGGCGAAATTATATGACAAGTTAAAATGAGACCACCTTAGAAGCTGAGGGATCCTTTCTGGGCCTTTGTACAGCCCTCCTTTAATCTTGCAAGTCGGCAACAGAGAGGATGAGGGTCCCGCTGTGATTTCGTCGCCTCGCCATAATCCCCGCGCTCCTTTTGTCCGACGAGAATAGAAAGTTGTGCAGTTGAAAGAAGCCAAATTTCTTGCTAATTTGTTATGAGAAGGCGGTGATAATATGTGATAATCGGTTTAGTATTTTGTGTACGCTGCCATTGTGTTTGTTCATGTTCCCCGAGTACATTATGTTTTCGCCGTGGATCGCGTACAATAAACGGTGCTCTCCGTACACGGGTGGGATTGTGTGGCACTACCGGTGAACAGAAGTTGCGGTTGAGCCCGCCCGCTCCCTCTGTCGGCGATGTACCTACCTACTAGGTGTAGACACTTTAAATACGTAGTAGAGATTAATTTGTCATAAATCCGATTTATATTGCTAAATAAGTGATGAATACAGACCACACCGTTTAAGGTAGTACTAAACCAAATGACATCCGACTGGGTTAAAGTTCGAGGTGCACCCAACTTTTGATAGAGCATTTATTACTACCAGTCCTGCCACTGGTGATAAATGTGACAGTGTTTGTAATGATAAAAATGTTGGTTAATCTGGCCAGTAAATTCCTGTAATTTAATTTGAACTAGTAATTTAATTTGTACCAACTACCATTGGGCATGAACCATGTGCAGGGTCCTGCTACAAGTGCATGACATTTGTTTTTGTGCGGAACTAGGGTAGCTACCCGTTATCTCTGAAATGAGCAGCTTAAACCCCATTTTTTTCCTGATTTACTTTACGGGTGAGTGGTGGTAGTATTTATATCCATGGTGTATATGTCGATTGATACGCTGCATGTTGGAGTTTTAGCCACATATGTTACTATTGTCGTTCATGGAATTTGATTTGTTGGTATACACCCTTGAGGGGAGTTATCGCTGTCGCTCCCCATCACTCCCCTGAAGCTAGTTCAAGAAGTCATTTTAGCTCCCTTAGCATGTGAAACTATATTGTACCAATATGATAATATCTTAAATGGCTCCCCATTACCTAAGTTAGGAGAACAATTAATCACTCCCCTCATTAAGTTTTTTTCACATCGAATTTTGTGAACGACATCTGTATCTGTATATTGATGCATAGCAAATTTAATTTTGAGTGATTTCTCTACGGGGAGACAGTTCGGGTATCAAATGGTTGAATCTAATCAGAACTGTCGGACTACAGGCTGGTATGTACTGGGTTCGGATCCCAGTCGAGGCATGGAATTTTTAATCCAGATACCGACTCCAAACCCTGAGTGAGTGCTCCGCAAGGCTCAATGGGTAGGTGTAAACCACTTGCACCGACCAGTGATCCATAACTGGTTCAACAAAGGCCATGGTTTGTGCTATCCTGCCTGTGGAAAGCGCAAATGAAAGATCCCTTGCTGCCTATCGTAAAAGAGTAGCCTATGTGGCGCCAGTGGTTTTCCTCTAAAAAACCCAGTGTCAGAATGACCATATGTTTGACGTCCAGTAGCCGATGATAAGATTAAAAATCAATGTGCTTTAGTGGCGTCGTTAAATAAAACAAACTTTACTAATCAGAATTGAATTTGTAAATTACGCTGAGAACAATTTATGTTTAAACTCTCTATGTGATAATGTCATGGGTGGGATTCGAACACGTGTTAGAATGCTGTGCCTAAACCATTGTACCATGTATTAATAAAAAAATTTATTTAGTTTTGAGAAAGAAATGTAGCGTTGTAAAAATTAATATCAAAATATACATAAATAGAAGATCGCGATGGAAGAAAGGAAGGAACTGGTTTAACAACGCACTCAACACATTTTATTTACGGTTATATGGCGTCGGCCATATGGTTAAGGACCACACAGATATTGAGGGAGGAAACCCGCTGTCGCCACTTCATGAGCTACTCTTTTTGATTAGCAGCAAGGGATCTTTTATATGTACCATTCCATAGGCAGGATAGCACATACCACGGCCTTTGATGTAACAGTCGTGGTGCACTGGCTGGAACGAGAAATAGGCAATGGAATAAATAAATGAATGAGTAAATAAATGTTTAACAACGCCCTAGCATAAATATTGGATGTCAAAGACCACAATGGAAGTTTGTTTTGTTTAACGACACCATTAGAGCACATTGATTTTTTTAATCATCGGCTATTGGATGTCAAATATTTCGTAGTTCTGACATATAGTCTTAGAGAGGAAACACGCTATATTTGTTAATTAATAGCAAGGGATCTTTTATATGCACCATCCCATAGGCAGGACAGCGCATACCAAGGCCTTTGATATACCAGTCGTGGTACACTGGCTGCAACGAAAAATAGCTCAATGGGCCCACCGACGGGGATCTATCCTAGACCGACCGCGCATCAAGCGAGCGCTTTACCACTGGGCACATCCCGCCCCCGATCACGATGGATGCACGTAACTACGATCAAACACGCCTTTCAGTTTAATCACTCGTTTTGTTAGAAACAGCGGTCGGTCTGGGATCGATCCCCGTCGGTGGGCCCATTGGGATATTTCTCGTTCCAGCCAGTGCACCACGACTGGTATATCAAAGGCCGTGATATGTGCTTTCCTGTCTGTGGGAAAGTGCATATAAAAGACAAAACAAACTTTTTTTATTTGGTTAGAAACATCTGTAATAGAGAAAGAAAGAAAGAAATGTTTTATTTAACGACGCACTCAACACATTTTATTTACGGTTATATGGCGTCAGACATATGGTTAAGTACCACACAGATTTTGAGAGGAAACCCGCTGTCGCCACTACATGGGCTATTCTTTCCGATTAGCAGCAAGGGATCTTTTATTTGCGCTTCCCACAGACAGGATAGCACAAACCATGGCCTTTGTTGAACCAGTTATGGATCACTGGTCGGTGCAAGTGGTTTACATCTACCGATTGAGCCTTGCGGAGCACTCACTCAGGGTTTGGAGTCGGTATCTGGATTAAAAATCCCATGCCTCGACTGGGATCCGAACCCAGTACCTACCAGCCTGTTGACCGATGGCCTAACCACGACACCACCGAGGCCGGTCTCATCTGTAATACTTATATTTTCACAACTCTTTATGCTGTGTTTCATGAAGTTGATTTTTTAGCCCTTTACTGTTCTGACCACAGGGGACTATTGGTTTTCGTTCCCGTCCTTCTGTCTGTCCGTCTGTCCAACATACAATTTTTAGGATTATTGTTTTTGCACTGTCTCGAGATATGAGTTGAAATTTTCTGTGTAGTTTTATCATGTAAAGTTACAGATCAAGGTTGTCTTTCATTCTATTTACCCATTTTGTTACAGAGTTACAGCCCTTGAACGTAGGAGAAAATTTAAGGGGCTTTGTTGGGGATATGTATTGCTTTAGTAGTACTCTCACAATGCTTGTTTATGTTAGTGTTGGTCGAATTGCTTACCTTAGTTTTGATACCCAATAGCTAATATAATTATGTTTTTATGCTGGCGTGCCGTTAAAATTAATTTATGTTATTTGCTTGCTTATTTATTTATTTCATTTGTTTATTTATTTTGGGACATTTTATCATAAGTTTCGCAGATTATTACTTTTGTAAGATATGGTAGTGTATGTGTGCGTTTTTGTCTATTTGTTATTGTGGATGTTTTTGTTGTTGTTATTATTGATGTTGTTAGGGGGTTTTTTCTTCTTTTTTTCTTCTTGTTTTTTTTTTTTGTATTTTGTGTGTGATTTTTATTTAATATTATTTTGGCTAAACCATTACTTCAACCTGTTAGACTTTTCATGTGTAATCTGTACTATACACTTTCTGTTTTGTATCTTTGTATCATTATATTTATCAATTTCAAGTAGTTGTTTCACACTTTCAGTACCTGAAAAAAGCCCTAACTTTAACAAGAATATTGTGTTCTAAATCCATATAATATACTCACCAGAAACTCTAAAAGTATAGGGAGTGTGCTCTACGTCGATGAATCATATACTACCGTATTTCCATCCGTCATTTCGGTAGAATCTGTCGAATGTCATTTTCTTCAATTGCCTCACCTTTCCCGACGCAAATAATACCTATTACCAGTACTATTTTCTAGCTCTAAATAAAAGAATGCGGAGTAAGTGCGTGTAGCGGCCACTCCTGTCTAATTACGACGCTGACGAGGTGTTCGTCGGACCAGTCTGTTGTACAGATCTGCGGGGTGTGTAGTTAGCCATGTCGGACCATACAATCGCCTTATTACAGTTTCGGTTATCTTAATAACTGGAATATTTAAAGAATGCCACTAGAATTATCTCGTTACTGGCCTCGTTAGTCTAGTGGTTAGGCTATGGGTTTTTTCCCTCTCTCTTCTTCTTTTTAGGGGGAAGGACTAGATTAGTGGTAAAGCGCTCGCTTGATGCGCGTTCGGTGTGGGATCGATCCACGTGTGTGGGTCCATTGGGCTATTTATCGTTCCAACCAGTGCATCACGACTAGTATATAATTATTTACCAATTCAAACTGGCCGATGGCAAAACATTGAAAGACAAGACAGAATATGTCCTCTTTGTAAAATTTCTTTAGGTGAGCAATATCATTATTTATTTCAGTGTCCTTACTTTACAAATGAAAGATCAACATGTCTATACTAATACTACTACAACAGACCTAGCATTTTCAAATTTTATCAGCTATTTAATTCTAGAAAGCTATCAACCACAAAGAAATTATGTATGTTCCTAAATGCTACTGACTACAAAATGTATACTATTATGTTATAATTATATCCAGTGTATTATTATCTCATATGTATCACATCTAGAGTGCACTGTTGTCTTTAAAATTATTCTTGTAAAATAATTATACCCATTTATGTATTATTGCTATTATTATATACCATAATTAATTATCATATAACTTAAATTGTTAATAGTACACTGCAGCTGTATATATATATATATATATATATATATATATATATATATATATATATATATATATATATATATATATATATATATATATATATATGTGTGTGTGTGTGTTTGTGAACCACCTCAATGTATCACTGTTTGGTGATCTGAGAGAAATAAAGTTCTGTTCTGTGGTCCCATTGGGCTATTTTCCGTTCCAGCCAGTGCACCACGACTGGCATGTGCTATCCTTTCTGTGGGATGGTGCATATAAAATACCCCTTGATACTAATGGAAAAATGTAGCATATTTCCTCTCTATGACTGTCAAAATGACCATATATTTGACATCCAACAGCCGATGATTAATAAATAAATGTGCTCTAGTGGTGTCGTTAAACAAATCAAACTTTAACTGTACATTTATTGTTTTAAAACGTTCCGTGATAAAAGGACAGTCCTCTGAAAATAAAACCATCGTTTCGGTCGCGAATTTCTGAGCGCAAATCTAATTTTGCACACTCAACAAAACATGTTCACGCAAAATTTGTGGCAAAATTTACTTGGACATAATGGGTTACGCAAAAAAGGAAATGGGTTACCTGAATTTATTTTTTGCGTAACCTATAAATGGGTTAGGCAGATTTTTAATTCTTAGAGGTCTGCAATGGTGTTGATAGGTTGGTATTATTTGTAATTTTCATGTGTACCACAGCTGCATACACTGCACATAATGTTGGTCTGACCACAACGTTTGTTTTTGTCTTTTTGATATTTTACTTCGTGTTTTATTGGTAACTTCATCACATTTGTATAAGTTTAAACTGATCGGCATTTAACTCTGTTTGTTTTTACGCTGCACAGTAAACCAAATTACCATGTTAAAGTTTGTTTTATTTACCGACACTATTAGAGCACATTGATTTATTAATCATCGACTATTGGATGTCAAACGTTTGGTAATTTTGACATATAGTCCATTAGTAGCAAGGGATCGTTTATATGCACCATCCCACAGGCAGAATGACACATACCACGGTTTTTGATATACCAGTCGTGGTGCACTGGCTGGAACGACCGAATTACTATAAAAATAGTTTGCAGACGTCAGCGAAACGCGGCTCGCTGAACGTATTATTTTATATACGCATTTTTATAGGCAAGGCAGAAAGGAAGGACATACCACGACATTCGATATATCATTCGTTGGGACACCCAGTTAATTTTGATAGCGACAAACAAACCATCGAACACCAATAACAATAACAAACAAACACCACTGACAATAACAAACAAAGACCACTGACAATAACAAACAAACACCACTAACAATAACAAACAAACACCACTAACAATAACCAACAAACGCCACTAACAATAACCAACACCACTAACAATAACAAACAAACACCACTAACAGTAACAAACAAACACCACTAGCAATAACAAACAAACACTACTCACAGTAACAAACAAACACCACTGACAGTAACCAACAAACACCACTGACAATAACCAACAAACACCACTGACAATAACCAACAAACACCACTATCAATAACCAACAAACACCACTAACAGTAACCAACAAACACCATTAACAATAACAAACAAACACCACTAACAGTAACAAACAAACACCACTGACAGTAACAAACAAACACCACTGACAATAACAAACAAACACCACTAACAATAACCAACAAACACCACTGACAGTAACCAACAAACACCACTGACAATAACCAACAAACAACACTAACAATAACCAACAACAACACCACTATCAATAACCAACAAATACCACTAACAATAACTAACAAACACCACTAACAATAACAAACAAACACCACTAACAATAACCAACAAACACCACTAACAATAACAAACAAAAAGGAAGAAAACGAAAACAAAAATCAAACGAAATAGATGAGATCCACTGACGTCGATCGAACCATCGCACCTCAAACACACTCTCTACGGCAATCCCACCCTCGAACAAATCAGACCTTTCAAAGAATCTCAAGAGTTGACACGGGTACAACCAGACGTTTACAGAATCCAGCTGAGCTGTTTTCAAACTCTATTTAAAGCCGGTATTCCGGAGCACAATGCACGTGGCTGTCACGTGACCGCCATCAATACACCGCCGACTGCGACGACAATACAACACCAACTGTGACCGCCTCGGCCGTCTTTGCGACGAAAGCCTTTGACTCGTGAAGCAGGGCGAACATGAAAGTGTGGTGCGAGACCGACTCAATATTTACCCTGTCAAGACTGTGGAGTAAACATGATTACACTCGGTGGGGGCCATTTTCGCCCCGGTGATGATGATAAGCACGTAACGCATGGCCCAGCGAATACACCACGTTCATACACTGTTATAGCCCATGCATGTTCAGCTTACTATAGGACAGTGCTAGTGTATAGTAATTACAGGGATGGGTGTAAAGTTTTCAAACATGATCAAAATTGACAATAGGGATTGAAGATTAACAAAAGGTAAAAAAAAAACTTCAAAGAATTATTTATGAAGTTCAGTGTGCTTTCATTTTTTTAAAAAGAAAATGCATGATGATGATGATGATGGTGATGGTGATGATGATGATGATGATGATGGTGATGGTGGTGGTGATGATGGTGGTGGTGATGATGGTGATGATGATGGTGATGATGATGGTAATGATGGTGATGATGATGATGATGATGATGGTGATGATGATGATGATATAATATCATCGTTATCGTTTACATCGTCGTCATTATCATCATCAAACTTTTGCACATTTAAGTGATTATTTTGCCTACCATAGCATTTTACTAATAGATATATAGTAGTATCTGTAGTAATAATATATACACTACTCAAAAGAATTTAAGGGTCAAAAATTTATAACCAAATAAGTGTCAGAGTGTATTAGATTTATGATGTAAACTACACCAATTTTTTTTTTTATTGTTCCATATTTACATAAAAACACAAATAAACGTCACTGTATACAAGAAAGTCACATGACATGCTGTCAAAGTTGAAGGTTGTCAAACATGGATTTTACACATTAGAACATTCGTTTAATAGTGTGTGAATCCACCCCTGGCGCGAATACACTCGACACATCGTTGTCTCATGCTGTTGATCAGACGTCTGAAGAACTCTTGGGGAATGGCCTGCCACTCTGCCATAAGAAGTTGACCCAGATCATGAAGGTTGGCCGGAGGGGCATGGTTATCCCGAACTCTCCTGCCTAATTCGTCCCAGGCGTGCTCTATTGGGGCCAAGTCAGGCGAATATGCTGGCCAATCCATCCTGGCGATACCTTGTTGTCTGAGAAAGTCCGTTACCACCCTGGCGCGGTGGGGTCTGGCATTGTCATCCTACAGAACTGCCCCGCCGCCAATCTGCTGAAGGCCTGGGAGAACCAACGGCCGGATAATCTCATTCAGATAAGGATTCCATTCAGATTGCCATCCACCACATAGAGGGGGGTCCTGTGGTGGATAGAGATGCCGCCCCACACCATGACGCTGCCACCACCGAACCGGTGACGTTGTCTAACGTTAACGTCAGCGAAGCGCTCCCCAGGACGTCTGTAGACACGAACCCGACCGTCGTTGAACTGGAGACTAAACCTGGACTCATCAGTGAACATCACTCGACCCCACTGAACACGTTGCCACCGCAGATGAAGCGTGCACCAGTGACGTCTGGCCGTTCTGTGACGTGGTAGGAGTGGTGGTCGAACAGCCTGGCGACGGCAGCGTAGATTATTGGCTCTCAGACGATTGCGTATGGTTTGATCAGACACTCGAGTTCCAGTCGCAGTCCGCAGATTGTCACGTAATCGGCGTGCAGTGGTTGTGCGTTGACGTAGAGCCATATTGGTGATGTAGCGGTCCTCTCTATTTGTAGTGCTTCGGGGTCTTCCCGAACGTGGACGATTTCGAACAGAATTCGTTGCTTGGTACCGTTGCCACGTCGGCAACATTTCGGCAACATTTCTTTGCGTATTGCCACCCTGAAGCCAAGCAATAGCCCTTCCTCGATCTTCGATAGTCAGTTGAAGTCGTACCATTGTCGAATTTGGAGTGTGCACCATACACGAACGCAAGCTCCAATTATACGGAAATTCAGCATTGGGAACATGGAATACACGTGCAAAGCGTGCAAATGAAGCGCTTTGTGAAAAAGCAAGTTATGGGCACTTAGCAGACCTTTCGCTTTCGCCCTAATTTACGTGCAAATGTAAGCATGTTTTCGCCATTAGAACTAGTCGACAGTGTCAATGACAGTGGATTTTAATTCATTTATGGGTTGCTTAGACCCACTTTCGTCAAAATGGAGCAATACCATGCGTGACATTATGGTCTAGCTAATATAACTGACATTCAGAAAATAATGTCGAAAATATCGTCTGACCCTTAAATTCTTTTGAGTAGTATATATATATAATATAGTAGTTCTATTTATAGGGGCATGCTCTTGAGAAAGTTATGACATAAAGATCCTCAGAGAAGCGTTTTCACGGAAATTTAGTGTTGTATATTGAACAAGTAATTTATGTGTTATGTGAATAAGTATCATGTGTGTTCATTTTTCTCTTACTGAATTATATCAATTAATATTATCCCCATACACATGTAATAATAATACATAGTATGATATTCTCGTTCCGGAAATTCAATCTTTAAATTTAATATTTAAATTCAATCTTTCTTTCCTTCAGTCTTTCTTCTTCCTTTCTTCGCTGTTAACCCCTAAAAATCTTCTTTTATACCATTATTACTAGTGTAATACATTATATTTACACGCTATACGCATGAAAATATATTTGTTATATAACATTACTGTAAGGTGGTGGTATCAAGGCCCCAACCCTAACACTATCAAATTTGTTTCTGTGGTTAATAATCTTTCTTTTAAAAGAGAAAAAGTAGCAGTAATAGTAGTAGTAATGGTTATAATAATAGAAGAAGAAGAAGAAGAAGAAGTAGTAGTAGTAGTAGTAGTAGTAGTAGTAGTAGTAGTAGTAGTAGTAGTAGTAGTAGCAGCAGCAGCAGTAGCAGCAGCTGCAGTAGTAGTAATAGGCTAGTAGTAGTAATAATAGTAATAATAATAATAATAGTAGTAGTAGTAGTAGTAGTAGTAGTAGTAGTAGTAGTAGTAGTAGTAGTAGTAGTAGTAGTAGTAGTAGAAGAAGAAGAACAACAACAACAACAACAAGAACAAGAAGAGAAGTATAAGATTTAGCGCTAGTAGTGACTATAAACAGAAAATTTACATTTTGAAAGTGGAGAAATGAAACGTGTTCAGCTACGACTCAGCCTTATTAAACATTTGTGTTCTAAAAAAAAAAAAAGGTGTCATTCATATGCAGGACAACACGTTCTAATATAACTTTGTACAAAATATATAACCCAAAACACCTCACACTTAATATAAGAAAAATGGCCGAACCTGGAATTATTTTGTATTCATTGTAATTAATTAATTTTATTTATTTATTTATTTATTTGTTTTTATTTTTTGTTTCTTCTCTTTTTTTGTTTCTTTTCATTCCTCCCACCCAGAAATTATCTAATACGGAATCTGTAAGTATTGGTCAAATCTCATTTATTACAATATATTGTATGAAGATATATTTGTTAGGATTTTTATATTCATGTTAATTATCATTTCATTTGCACATTTAACTTAATTTGACACCCAGTAGCCCATAGTATTTGTTTGTTTGTTTGTTTTTGGGTTTTTTTTTGGGGTGTGTGTGTGTGAGTGTGTGTGTGTGTGAGTTGTGCTAGTGTGTCAGTGTATTGTTTTATAAGTATTCTAATACCTTTCTAACAGAAAATTCTTCAGATCAATCTATTTCAAACCCAACACGAGCAGTTTACTGTTTATATGTACAAATGTACCAAATTACTACCAATATACACAAGTATGTAAGTGTCGGGAGGGGAATGTTTTTACAATACGAGTAATGTTTGGAAGGAGTGGTGGGTAAAATAAGATCGGATACGTTTTAAAGGGACATTCCTGTGTTGCTGCAATTTTTAAGATGTTATCGACTAACAGAGACTTTTTAACGACTGTAATTACATATGAAATATATTTTTTCTGCATAAAATATTAGGGGCTGTATATTAAACGTGTTTCTGATCGTACAAATATTTGTATTAGGTTAAATTTCATTTTATTTCCTAAAAACATCTTTTTCGTACGTACAACATTATTTGAAGACCAAATCCAGTTTGGGCTTCTTGTAAATATTAAGACGACCAGAAACACATTGAATATACAGACACTGATATTCTAAACAAGAAAATATATTTATATGTAAGTTTAATCGTAGAAATATTTTATTAGTCGGAAACATCTTACAATGCAGCAAACTCAGGAATGTCCCTTTAAGCGAATGTAGAAAGTCAGAAAAAAGTATAGCAATTAGTTACTGCTGCGTTGTACTTTAAAACCCAACTACATTCAATGGCGTGCACGTGACAGTTACGAATTTCAGTTTGTATTGTTAATCTCCTGTTATTTATCCTGATGAAATGGTGCATCGACTTAAACTCAGTGTCTGATTTCACTTTGAAATTTACGAGTTCTCTTTTATTTAAGCACAATTCCAAATTGCTAAACTTCGTTGGTCATTTCCCACAGGAGGGATCGCAATAGGAAGTGAAATGTAGCCTGCTGTTATTGTCTTAAGATAACACGTCAAAAGAAATATGGCCTTCTAAAGAAAAAATAAAATAAAATGGCCTGCTGGAAATAAAAGAAAAAAGAAATGTTTTATTTAACGACGCACTCAACACATTGTATTTACTTTATATGGCGTCAGACATATGGTTAAGGACCACACAGATTTTGAGAGAGCAAACCCACTATCGCTACTTTATGGGCTACTCTTTTCGATTAGCAGCAAGGGATTTTTGTATATGCACCATCCCACAAACAGGGTAGTACATACACGGTCTTTGAGATACCAGTCGTGGTGCACTGGCTGGAACGATAAATAGCCCAATGGACCCACCGACGGGGATCTATCCTAGACCGGGATGAGAGAAGGGTTTTGGTTAGTGTGCTAAAAATTTAGGACCTCTGTGATGTATTATAGAGCACTATGGAATTAAAATAATATTATAACACAGTAACGAGCTAAACAGTTTTCATTTTAAAACGCTCGCTTGATGCGTGGTCCGGTTTGGGATCAATTCCCGTCGGTGGCCCACTGGGCTATTTCTCGTTGCACCACGACTGGTATATCAATGGCCGTGGTATGTGATACCCTGTCTGTGGGATGGTGCATATAAAAGATACCTTGCTGCATTAGGAAAAATGTAGCGGGTTTTTTGATGACTATGTGCCAGAATTACCAAATGTTTGACATCCAGTAGCCGATGATTCATTAATGAATATGCTCCAGTGGTGTCGTTAAACAAAACAAACTTCTCTTTTTTTCATTTTAAAACGTATGTGTAGCTATTTTAATGTTTGAATTATGTTTGTATATATTCTACGAAGAGCGCCTGTACAATAATTTCTCATAAATTGTCATTTGACAGCCCGAGTGTATGGAAATAAAATGTCAAAGTTACACACACCACTTGATTTTTGTTTTACCTGCTAGTTCGAATAATAACACAATCACCACCTACATAGTACATCATATCGGGCGGCACGTAGCCCAGTGCTAAGGCGCTCGCTCGATGCGCGGTCAGTATGGGATCGATCCCGTCGGTGGGCACATTGAGCTATTTCACGCTCCAGTCAGTGCACCACGACTGGTACATCAAAGGCCGTGGTATGTGTTATCCTATCTATGGGACGGTGCATATAAAAGATCCCTTGCTGCTAATCGAAAAGGAGTAGCCCTTGAAGTGGCGACAGCGGGTTTCCTCTCTCAATATCTGTGTGGTTCTTAACCATATGTCTGACGTCATGTAACCGTAAATAAAGTGCGTTGTTAAATAAAACAATTATTTCTTTCTTTCTTTAGTAGATGGTATATAATCGTACACACACACGATTTCATCTGCTAGGTCTAAAAAAATAGACTGCTTTTCGCAAAGACAGGACATCCCATACCACAGCCTTTGATATACCAGTCGTGGAGCACATGTTGAAACAGAGTGGAACCCAATCGATCCTACAACGAAAGCACCAACTCTATCGACTGATCCAGAGTCAAACCGAGATGTATCTCGATTCATGTTTAACGACACCACTAGAGCACATTGATTAATCAATCATCGACTATTGAATGTCAAACATTTGGGAACTCTGACAGAGTTTTAGAGAGAAAACCCGCTACATTTTTTTGTAATGCTGCAACGAATTGTTTTGATGTCCGCTTTCCCACAGATAGGAAAACACATACCTCGGCCTTTGACCAGTTGTGGTGCACTGGTTGAAACGAGAAGAAAACCAATCAGTTGAATGGATCCACCGACGTGGTTCGATACTGCAACGCAAGCACCTCAGGCGAGCACTCAACCGACTGAGCTAAACTGTGCTCCTGTAGATTCATAAAGACATTACAAACCCATTTTGGTTCTTTCTCGCACGTTCTTTCTCCCAACTGGACTCCCAACATAATTAAACTAGCAATTAGCGTGATTTGTCGCGCACCTGGTAGATATACAGCCATAGTTAATCCATAGATAAGCCTATAACCATTGAAATTAGGCTACTCTACCTGGAAAATAGAACTTTTACAGATGTCAACAAGAATTATAACAGAGATGGGTATCAATTTTGATTCAGAAAAGCATGGTTTTACGACGTTGTAAACTCTCCCAGATTTTTGTTGTTGTTAGTTACCCTATATCTGAAATAAGCTTTATAAAAATAATGAAGACTTCATTTTTATGGAATTATGAAATCAATAATCTTCAAAATCCTCAACTAAAATGCTACGATTCCACGTGTACGGTTTAGATGATGATGATGATGACTAGTTTAACGTGCCCATATACCACTAGGGTTTCGAACACGCCCATCCCGAGTCCGACCCCCGATAAGATCGGTGGCCTGACTCGGGATGGAGGTGGGGGGGGGGGGGGGGGGGTGAAAATGTAAAAAAGTTAATAGAATAAATAAAAAAAAGTAAAAGGTTACAAGCCAAAAATAAAAAAGAATTGACTACTCAGCCGAATATTTATATTAATTGGGAGCATTTTAGAAGGACAGTCCAAAATTAAATAAGAGAAAGAAGAGAGGATCGGACTATTTAATAATATTAAAAAAACCCCGTAATTTCGACATAAAATTTTATCCACGTGAGTGGCCTCGTTAAGGCCGTTTGGGTGTACAGCTTAAAGGGACGAGATGGTTTGCATCCCGTCAAGAAAAACCCCTAGATTGACAGTCGATAGACGTTGAAGGTGTAGTGCTGTGCTGAAATACAGATCTTGAGAAGCCGGATCCGTCTGAACGAGAGAGAGTATCAGACTAGGGTATAGTCCAGTCGTCATGGGTTGGTATAGTGGGGCGGACGGGCCCGACTCCGGAGGATACGAGATGGTATCACTATAAAGCAAAATAAAGTCTAGAAAAAGAGTAGTAGGGGCCGACCCCTCTTCCTATTTCTTCTGTGAGTGGGGCGGTCAATCTTCCAGTGCTGCTAGGACAGGCTCGGACATGTAGAGACTAAACGCTAACAACCGTGGCGTTCTGCAGAATGGCCGTTATACGAGTCACAAAAAAAACAAGCCGACAGTCAGACGGAGAAATGACGTGGAGGCAAGGAATCTCGCTAAAAAAGAATCCAACCTGGTGGTGAAGGCTGTCGAAACGAGACATACATCCCAGGAGAAAACTTCATTTCGCTGACAAAAACAACGAAATGAAGGACCTCCAAGTCGTGCACAAGCGAAACAAACACGTCTTACCGCGTGGAGCTCCAGACGGGGAATGTACGGTTTAGAATGGCATCCATACACTGCTAGATTATTCTGTCATCTAATTATCTCAGCAAAATGTTATCTACGGCTGTTTCGTGTCTAACATATTTAGATATTTTAGCACTTGGTTAAGAAAAAGTGTGTGTGTATGTGAGAGAGAGAGAGAGAGAGAAAGAGAGAAAGGGGGCGAGAGAGAGAGAGAGAGAGAGAGAGGGCGGGGGAGAGAGAGAGAGAGAGAGAGAGAGAGAGAGAGAGAGAGAGAGAGAGAGAGAGAGAGAGAGAGAGAGAGAGAGAGAGAGAGAAAAGGAGGGTGAGTGTTATCGTTCCTACGACGAATCGCACCTCAGGTTAGCGTTCTATCATTGGGTTTCATACCGTCTCAGTAAACAACTGCTAGAGATTTAAAATATCTTGAAACAGCGGATTGCTCGTGTTTAACTAATGTTCAAACATGCTGTCTTAGCTCGAATTAAACGGGTTTGTCAACTGTCGTGGTACGTGCTATCCTTTGTGTGGGATATCAAAACCACCTTTATGCTAATTAATAAGAGGAGCGTATGTGGCGACAGTATAAAATTCTTGCCCTTTAGACAACGTGTCACTAATTCTCGCTCTTTAGACGAAGTGTCGCCAATACTCGCCCTTTGGACCGAAGTGTCGCCAAGTCTCGCCCTTTGAAGGAAGTGTCGCCAATCCTCGCCCTTTGGACGAAGTGTCGCCAATTCTCGCCCTTTGGACGAAGTGTCGCCAATACTCGCCCTTTGGACGAAATGTCGCCAATTCTCGCCCTTTGGACGAAGTGTCGCCAATACTCGCCCTTTGGACGAAGTGTCGCCAATTCCCGACCTTTGGACGAAGTGTCGCTGTTGTCATATGTTAGTCATCTATCTATGTCTTCCCGTCCCAATCAGTTCCCTGTTAATGGTATATCAAAGGTCGTGGTATGTACTGTCCTTCCTATTAAAACATGCATATAAAAGATTTTAAAAAATATGTTTTTGCACCTCCCACTATAGCGTATTCCTCAACACTTCACATATCGTTTTTGTGGGCCTAAATTTACGAAATAAGCCCAAAATAATAATAAAATACGAACGTAGGATACAGTATCGAATCTGGGGCCTATTTTACAAAACATCGTAAGTTTACATTTGCGACTAGCAGTTATACCGGGTATACATTTACAAGTCTTTTTCACGAAAAAAATTACATCATTACAGAAAATGGAGCATTTTAAAGACAATAGAAAATGACATTTGTGTACTTTTAACTATATTTGTTGTACTATAATAGTAATAAAAACTATGGTTTAGCCGTAGATTACGTGCAAAACTAGGCGTACGATGTTTTGTGACATTGGGCCCAGTAGACCAGTAAGCCGCATAAATAGCAAACATAAATTTTGTTTGAAAATATTTATTTTAATTTGTGACCAGCTTCTCAATAATCGATATCATAATCCAAGCATAATTATATACCAATAACTGTTATTGAACTTGTCTCTCCCCCACGACCACTCACCACCATCGATAACATCTCCGATTGTTTATAATGTCTGCCATCCTTGGCCGTGTAACTGGACTAAAGATAACCAGGCGCCATCTTGGATAGGCCTATTTTTAGAACATATTTAATGGCGTCACTTCCGCCTCATGATGGCGTACTGACACCTGGTGAAGAAGCTCTGGTGACACATGCAGCAGTGCGTGAACGATCTTCTGTACATCTCCCCGCACGGACCACACACAGGCTGCAGGGCCCGGATCTTTTCACTGGGGAACTGCGTCAAGTCACATGGCTCACAGGGGTTAATCCGGGCACTTTGGGATATGACTACGGCTGATAGAGACACGAACAGGATGATCAGTGTTGTTGGCATCTTTGTCTTCGGGTTTGCGTGATCTGAAAGATACAAAAAGGAAAGAAAAGAGCAGTGGTTAGATTAGTGCAGACATATATTATAACAAGAAAAGACGGGACGTAGCCCAGTGGTAGAGCGTTCGCTTGATGTGCGGTCGGTTTGTGATCGATTCCGTCTGTGGGCCCATTGGGCTATTTCTCCAGTGCACCACGACTGGTATATCCAAGGTCTTGGTATGTGCTATCCTGTCTGTGGGTTGGTGCATATAAAAGATATTTTGCTACTAATGGAAAAATGTAGCTGGTTTCCTCTCTAAGGCTATATGTAAAAATTACCAAATATTTTAAATCCAATAGCCGGCGATTAAAACTGAATTTGCTATAGTGATGTCGTTAAACAAACAGACTTAACGTTAACCGTTCAGCAATTAATTTTATTTGTAGAAAGTAGCTCGCCTAAGGTAGTTGAGTCATAGGATCGAATCGCCTCAGTGGACCCATTCTCTGATTCGTTTTTTTTCCTCGTCCAAACCAGTGCTCCACGACTTGCATATCAAAGGCCGTGGAATGTGCTGTCCTGTTTGTGGGAAAGTGCATATAAAAGATCCCTTGCTGCTGAGTCAACATTATCAAAAATTTGATATTCAACAGTCAATTATTAATAAATCAATGTGCTCTAGTGATTTCTTTAAACAAAACCTTTTTGTAGAATGCAGGAAATTGCATTTTAGGAGTAGTTTAAAACAATTTTCAGGGAGCATGCATCCGAACCACCCAGGCGTTTGTAAAGGGAGATAACCCTACAAGTACAAATGAGCAACCATAACCATCATTTTTCACCCCTTCCAAATCGAGTTTCAGCACTCGTAGTGTCTCTTTTCATTGTATTAAGCAGCCACCTGTGTTAAGAGGCCACATTTTTATGCTCCCAAATCATCTAGTACAGTATAAATTAACCTGTATTAATCAGCCACCTGTATTAACAGCACATTTTTATTATTTCTAATCATCTAATATAGTACAAATTGACCTGTATTAAGCAGCGACCCGTGTTAAGTGGTCACATTTATATTTCCCAAAACAATCGGACGTGTATTAGGAAAGCACCTTAAAATGCTATTTTTACACTCTCTTCAGTGGCTGTTTAACACGGGTTTCACTGTAATTATTTGCTTGAAACAGCGCATTTGAAGCGTTCATATTATCAGGACAGGAATAAACCAGAAACAGAAATGATATAAATATTCCCGTCGTCTATATGATGTAAGTAATTATGAAGCGCATTACGAAAATTAATACATAAAAGAGAAAAATTAATCAGTATTTTCAAGTGATATTAATTCCTTTCATACGTTGTTTACGAAAACATGGAGAATATTGCTGGTAATCTCTTAAGAGTGAAGTAAGGTAATATATTATTTTGTTTTCTTCTTCACGATATATGCGTGTCTTTGTGTGTTGTTTTTCAGTGAGTTTACTCATAGCAAAACAATTACTTAAGACCTAAGCAAAATGTGGTTTCCGAGAGCCCGGCACTACACCTAAGAGCCCACTTACTCTACCAAATTGTTTTTCGAAAACATACATTTTTAGACCCTAACGAGAATTGCCAACAGTAATTAGCAAACTAATTATCTAATGTAATTAGTTTGTTTTATGTTTGCCTTCGATAGCACAGACTAACAGCACAGAACTATTTACACTCACTTGTACGGCGATACATTTTGTACAGCTGCTACAGAAAAAAATGTGTTTGTTTGTTTTGTGTAACGACACCACTAGAGCACATTGATTTATTAATCATCGGCTATTGGATGTCAAACATTTGGTAATTTTAACATATAGTCTTAGAGAGGAAACCCACTACATGTTTTCATTAGTAGCAAGAGATCTTTTATATGTACTATCCCAAAGGTAGGATAGTACATACCACGGCCTTTGATATACCAGTCGTGGTGCACTGACTGGAACGAGAAATAGCCCAATGGGCCAACCGACGGGGCTATAGAAAAACAAAATTAGTATGATAGAATAGACTGGAAATTATAACATACAGCCCACTAATTCTACACGGGCAGATCTAGGAGAAGGAAATGGAAGGAAACTGTTTATTTAACGACGCACTCAACACATTTTATGTACGGTTACATGGCGTTGGACATAATATGGTTAAGTACCACACAGATATTGAAGGAGGAAACCCACTGTCGCCACTTCATGGGCTACTCTTTTCGATTAGCAGCAAGGATCTTTTATATGCACCATCCCATACTACGGCCTTTGATATACCAGTTGTGGTGCACTGGCTGGAGCGAGAAAAAGCCCAATGGGCCCACCGACGGGGCTACAGAAAAACAAAAATAGTATGATAGAATTAAGTGGAAATTATAACATATACAGCCCACTAATTCTACACGGGCAGATCTAGGAGAAATTTTAAACATAGAATTAATATGTATATATATATGTATATGTATATGTATATGTATATGTATATGTGGGTGTTTTGTTTTGTTTTGTTTTTTACTGTGGGTGAAGAAAAGAGGCTTTTATAAAATTCCAAATGAAGGCGTTAGGTCTAGTACGGATATCAACGGAAGTCGCGAAAAGCTAAACAAAAGGTCTTACTTTTCCGAGTGTGTCTACTTTTTGCGCTTCTCGGAAATTGTGTTCCAGGTCAACAAGACTTGACTCGAACATTTACCCTGCACAAATAAACACCACCATTGACTTGTGAATATGGTAAAGGTCAAGGTTAAAATTGTAATAATACAATCTTCGCAATCGTGTATGTAATTTAACGACACTGTGTTCTCTTTAGGGTGTATACCACCAAATCAAATCCCATAGATGACAATAGTAACATATGTGGCTAAAACTCCAACATGCAGCGTATCAATCGACATATACACCATGGATATAAATACTACCACCCCCAACCTTACAGTAAATAAGAAAAAAGGGGTTAAGCTTCTCATTTCAGACATAATGGGTAGCATCTATGACTACCCTAGTTCCGCACAAAAATTGTCGTGCTATTTTTAATAGTACCCCCCTTATATCTCAAGCACAATGGTAGTTGGTACATTGACACTAGTTGAAACTAAATTACAGGAATTTACTGGACAAATAAAACAATATTTTATCATGACACACACTCTCACATTTATCACTAATGGCCGGACTGCTCTATCAAAAGTTACTTGCACCTCGAACTTTGACCCAGCCGGATGTTATTTGGTTTAGTACTACCTTTAGATATCATATGGCATTTCCGTCTAAAACTAAAGTTTTGTTTAACGATTAAATACTAGTATTATAGTAATTGGGACATGTAGTTTTCAGAGGAAACCCGTTACATTTTTTCATTAGCAGCAAGGGATCTTATATATAGCTTCCTACATACAGGACAGTACATAGCACGGCATTTGATATACGAGTCGTTGGTCACTGGTTGAGACGGGGGAAAACCCAACCAGAGAAGGGTCCACCAATGAGCTTTAACCCTACGGCCACAGCACCGTACGCGAGCGCTCGACCGACTCAGCTAGATCCCGCCCCATTCTGACTAAATCTGAACGACAAAACCGCAATCTACAAACAAGACTGTATCTCTGCACAATGCAGAGTCGAATGGACATTTGGCAAAATAGAGATTGATTCCATTAATCTCCATCTAGTCTTGTCTACAGGCGGACAGCCACTCTCGAGGAGATCCTTTATTGGACAATTCATCCTTCTTGCACTGCCATAAAGAGGACTGCCACTCCAAGACTAAGTTACTAAATCAAAAGTAGCACAGGACAGAGCTCATTGGCATAAATATAGCTGTGATTACATGTACTCATGAATCACTGTCTAAACAGTGATGATATCAGGTGTCCGCGAAATGTAAGCATATCCTACCCTGCCGGTGGCATCCGTCATGAGAACTGTCACCACAGCTGTCAAGTCCGTCAGTTCGTATAAAACGATGAAACAAAATGTGCAAGAGTTGCACCAAAGAGATGAAAAGGTAAGATAGCAATTTATTTTCATTTAAAGTTGGGCAGTTTAACATGGCTTCCAGTGGCATCTATGTAGAGAGACATTAACAGAAGCAGGTAAACTTAGTTTTTTTTATGGACATTCAACGCAGTTTTTCCGAGGTGACCCAATGACTCAAAAGGAACAAAAATATATGTACAGGAAATAACATTGTTGCATAAGTCCATGGACCCATACAGGATTTTGTCGTATTGGCCCCTACGATGCTGGTCGTTTGCGACATATGACGGCTAATTGGTTACAAACAAGTATCAGGGGCAGATCCAGGAACTATTTGAGATGAGCGGGTCCCCTTCCAGGGAAGAAACGCTTCTCAATAACAATCTCAGTTAATGTTGACACATATCAGAGGCAGATCCAGGAAATATTTTTGGGGCAACTGAGGGAAAAAGGGCACATGGGGACCACTAGTGAAAAGAACGACCCAATCAAATTTTATTTTATTTTAAAGCTAGAAAAAAGACGCACTTAAATATAATGGAGCACCTGTTTGGATCCGCCTCTGAATATTTCATAACTGACAATTTTAGGACTTTTTGAGAATAGCGGGTCCATGTTCCAGGGAGGTAATTCTTCTGAGTAGCAATTTAATTTACTGATGCACGTACAGCAGCTTTTAATCATGAGTGTCCTATGTTCTATTTTGTTCCGTGTTGTCCCATTTGCGATATATTCTATTTTAAAATACGTCTGACAGCTTTCCTTGAATCGTTAACGATAAAGTATGTTGGCATCCGACAGTTAAAAACTAAAAGGATGACTAAGAAAAAAAGATGTCACTATTTTAATCATATTCGACAGCAAAGAGACCATAGAAAGTATAATTCGTCTGACATGAGGGACCCGAACTGAGGATTAAGTGGATACGTCGTTCGAATCTCACTTCTATATTTATGGTCACCTTTATTTTAATATATTCTCTACTTCCTCGATGTCACCATATCGCCTCTAGCATGATATTATTAGGACGTTTTTAAAGGAGTACAACCCAGTTGCACATGTTATCCAATTAGTTAGCTGTTACCTTAGAAGAAATGAAAGAAGGAAAATAAAAAGAAAGAACAGAAACCACACAAAATAACACAACAAAAAAACAACAACAAAAAAGCCCCCAAACTCTTTCTTAATTTAATTGTACAAATGTATAAATATAAATGAGACAAACTATAGTAAAGTGAAATTTTGTTTTATTTAACGACAACACTAGAGCATATCGATTTATTATTCATCGGCTATTGCATGTCAGACATTTGGTATTTCTAATATGTAGTCTTAGACGAAACCCGCTACATGTGTTCATTAGCATCAAGGGATCTTTTATATGGGAGGGGGGGGGGGGGGGGGATTGTGATACGTAGCTAAGTGGTACAACGCCCGCCTGATGCGCGATCGATCTAGGATTGATTCCCGTCTGTGGACCCATTGGGCTATTTCTCGTTCCAGCCAGTGCTCCACAGCTGATGTAACAAAGGCCGTGGTATGTACTATCCTGTCTGTATGATAGTGCATATAAATGATCCCTTGCTGCTATTCGAAAAGAGTAGCCCATGAAGTGGCGACAGCGGGTTTCCCCTTTCAATATCTGTTGAGTACGTCGTTAAATAAAACATTTCCTTCCTTCCTTCTTTGATATGGACTTTACCACAGACAGGCTACCACATACCACGCCCTTTGATATACCAGTTGTGGGGCGCTAGTTGGGACGACAAAACCCCAATCAGAGAAAAAGTCCACCGAGGTGGTTCGATCCTGCAACCAAATCACTTCAGGCGAACGCTCTACCCACTGAGCTAGATCTCGTGTCCCAAACCACAGGTTATATAAAGAATAGAACATGAGTGGATGGTAGATACCATGTATCTTACAACGAGTTGTTTATATAGAGAATAGAACACGAGTGGCCGGTAGATACCATGTATCTCACAACGAGTTGGTTATATAGAGAATAGAACACGAGTGGCCGGTAGATACCATGTATCTCACAACGAGTTGGTTATATAGAGAATAGAACACGAGTGGCCGGTAGATACCATGTATCTCACAACGAGTTGGTTATATAGAGAATAGAACACGAGTGGCCGGTAGATACCATGTATCTCACAACGAGTTGGTTATATAGAGAATAGAACACGAGTGGCCGGTAGATACCATGTATCTCACAACGAGTTGGTTATATAGAGAATAGAACACGAGTGGCCGGTAGATACCATGTATCTCACAACGAGTTGGTTATATAGAGAATAGAACATGAGTGGCCGGTAGATACCATGTATCTCACAACGAGTTGGTTATATAGAGAATAGAACACGAGTGGCCGGTAGATACCATGTATCTTACAAAGAGTTGGTTATATAGAGAATAGAACACGAGTGGCCGGTAGGTACCATGTATCTCACAACGAGTTGGTTATATAGAGAATAGAACACGAGTGGCCGGTAGATACCATGTATCTCACAACGAGTTGGTTATACAGAGAATAGAACACGAGTGGCCGGTAGATACCATGTATCTTACAAAGAGTTGGTTATATAGAGAATAGAACACGAGTGGCCGGTAGATACCATGTATCTCACAACGAGTTGGTTATATAGAGAATAGAACACGAGTGGCCGGTAGGTACCATGTATCTGACAAAGAGTTGGTTATATAGAGAATAGAACACGAGTGGCCGGTAGGTACCATGTATCTGACAAAGAGTTGGTTATATAGAGAATAGAACACGAGTGGCCGGTAGGTACCATGTATCTTACAAAGAGTTGGTTATATAGAGAATAGAACACGAGTGGCCGGTAGGTACCATGTATCTCACAACGAGTTGGTTATATAGAGAATAGAACACGAGTGGCCGGTAGGTACCATGTATCTTACAACGAGTTGTTTATATAGAGAATAGAACACGAGTGGCCGGTAGATACCATGTATCTCACAACGAGTTGTTTATATAGAGAATAGAACACGAGTGGCCGGTAGATACCATGTATCTTACAACGAGTTGTTTATATAGAGAATAGAACACGAGTGGCCGGTAGATACCATGTATCTCACAACGAGTTGTTTATATAGAGACGTATACACGAGTGGCCGTTATACACCATTTATCTCACTCAATCAATCAATAAAATATTTACATGCTCCTATACCACGAAGGTTTCGAGCATGTCTATCCCAGGTTCGGCCACCGGATGCCAGTAGTCCAACCTGGGACAGAACAATTACTGGGGCAATTTTGATATTTAAACAAACAGGGAAAAAGGACTATACAATAAATAATTTTGTGCGTTATTTTCCCAAACAATATTTAATATTTTATCTCACAACGAGTTGTCTATATAGAGAATACTACATGAGTGTCTGTTATATACCATTTATCTCGCAACGAGTTGTTTATATAGAGAATAATACATGAGTGTCCGTTGGTATAATAATACCTGGCTTACAGGTATTATTATACCAATTTTTAAAAATAAACAGAACAGACTATTACCCGAAAATTATCGACCAATTACACTACTCTGCTGTTGTTCTAAGCTATTCACAACTTTACTTAATAACCGGTTAAACTTATTTATTGAGGAAAACAATATCATTAGTGAGGCACAGACTGCATTTCGTAAAGGCTATTCACCTACAGACCACATATTCACATTATATAACTTGATCGATTTCTTGAAAAAAACAAAAAAAAAACAAATATTATACTGTGCATTTATTGATTTTCAGAAAGCTTTCGATATGGTACCAAGAACTCAACTTTGGCATAAGCTGTTACAAAATAACATAACCGGTAAATTTTTCAGAATTATCTACCAGATGTATCAAGGTCTAAAATCATTAATTTCCGTAAATAATCAGCAATCAGCTTTATTCCCTTGCAACAACGGTATCCGCCAAGGCGAAAATTTATCCCCTCTTCTGTTCTCCTTGTATCTCAACGATTTAGAAGATTATTTATCCAACCAGGGATGCGAAGGAATCCGAATTAAAACAGATAATCAAGAAAACCCGGTAGACATTGCTATGCACATCCTTTGTTTGTTATATGCAGATGATACGGCCTTATTAGCAACAAGCGCAGCTGACCTACAATATACTTTAAATACGTTTTACTAGTATTGCAATGATTGGAAACTTAAAATTAATAGTAACAAAACAAAAATACTGATTTTTAACGGAACTGCTAAAAACTATAAACATATTTTTAAGATTGGAAACACTATTTTAGAAAATGTTAAAGAATACAAATATTTAGGAATTACTTTTAGTAAATTAAATAACTTCCGAACTACCAAGAGCAGACTTAGTCAACAGGCTACCAAGGCTATGTACTTTGTACTAGCGAAATCAAAGGAATACAATCTATCAACTGAATGCAAACTTAAAATGTTCGACTCGATGGTTCTGCCAATCTTATTATATGGCTGCGAAATTTGGGGGCACGAGAAAAATGATATATTTAACTCTGTACAAATCAACACCATGTTTTATGTTATACGGAGAACTAGGACGAATGCCAGTTGAATTACTCATACATAGAAGAATGATATGCTACTGGGCACGGCTTTTATCAGGAAAAGAATCAAAACTCTCTCTCTCATTATACAAAGCTATGTTAAACGATCATCTTACTAACGGAATCAACTATAATTGGATCACCGCTATCAAAAACATTTTGGATAACTTAGGAATGAGCAATGTATGGATATCTCAATCGTTCATATCAGTAAACTGTCTCTCGCAACAAATCAAACAAAGGCAACACGATCAATATTTACAAATATGGAGAAATAACTTATCACAATCATCGAGAGGGAAAGGTTACGAGCTATATAAAGAAAACTTATTTCTTGAAAATTATTTTAGTATACTTCCTGAAAAGCTATGGTCAGTTATCATAAAATTTAGAACGTCTAACCATTATTTACCCATTGAAACTGGTCGTTGGAATAACACGCCTATAGATGAGACTTTGTACACTGCGACGTCAATGATATTGGCGATGAGTTTCATTATCTTTTTGTTTGTAATTTTTTTCGTGACTTAAGGGTCCAGTATATACATTCATATTACTATAAACGACCAAGTACTTATAAATTTAAAGAATTAATGAACAGTAAGCGAATCGGAATATTAAAGAAATTGGCATATTTTGTAAAAGTAATTATTAGTAACTTTAAACGTCCCTAACCAAACAAAACAAAAATATATAACTATTATTACGATGACATGTTTGCTTATAAGTACTTGGCCACACATGATGTATATCCAGATTATATTTATATGAACACCAACTTGTGGTTTGTGTTCGATTTTCTTAAATATGTACATGTATCTAATGCATTGAGAGTTTTTGTTATACATATTGTTCTTATAGAATTCTATTTATTGGTCTTTGTATATGTTCATTATCATCCATCTTGTCACGTGAATGTTACAAATTGTATATGTATATATTCCTCCTATGCCGTTGTGCAACGGCCCGAGTGTAAATAAATTCTTGTCTTGTCTCGTCTTGTTAGATACTATTTATCGCGCAACGAGTTGTTTATATATAGAGAATAATACATGAGTGGCCGTTAGATATCATTTATTTTACAACGAGTCGTTTATATAGAGCATAGTACATGAGTGGCCATTAGATACCATTTTTCTCATAACGAGATGTAAGATAAATGGTATCTAACGGACACGAATGTATTATTCTATTTCTTACATATCCTCAAAAACAAGGTTTAAAGCACATTTTAAAACTTTTTCGACTAAAAGTTATTTACAGCCCTTGCACTTACGCGTCACAGACAAATGATTGTCAGGTTAACTATACGTCACAGTGTAATCGATTTCGACCGTGCTGTTTTTTTCATTGGCTGTATGGCATTGGTGACCTAGTCATCACCTAGGAGCAGCCAATCGTATGTCTTGAAATTGTTAACACACGTAAACAAGTATGTGTTATAAAAAAATAAGGAATGGTGTTCTCACCAACGGGTGTATAAGAAAAACGGAATACACACAATATCATGTCTGTCTTTTAATTCCGAGACGGGATTCCACCCAGTGGGTAAAGCTCGCCTGATGTGCTTGGATCGAACCTCATCTATGGACATAGTCGGGAACGGGAGGCACTGGTTGGGACGTGAAAAATCTCGGTCAGAGAATAGGTTTATCGATGACCTTTGATCCCATAAGCGTACAAGACAGGGGGCAGAGGAGGGGTGCAATTGTCCTGCCATCGTTGGAACAAATACTCAAATTCGAGCAAAAACGATAGAGATATTCGAACAAAATTGGCTAGTCTGATACCTTTCACCATGTATTACCATCATTCTACCTACAACATTAGTTGTAATCCTAGTACAAATGCGTAGTCATTCATTTGGAATCCTATATAGCTATCTTTTGGCAGCAATGAATAATGTTATCAGAATTCAGTCAGTGTCGTCGTTCAATTCGAGCCCGTACGCCCATGTTTGACCCTATGAAGAAAAGCATCCCAGGTTAGCGGTCTACCGACTGAGGTAGATACGCCTCCTTGTCTGGAGGAATACTTACAAGAGACCATTCCTTTTTAATAAGCCAGTTAAATGGCATATGTGGGTTTCTCCACGTCTAACGTCTAACAGACACGATACGACTGGACACGAGACACGATTTTGAAAGCGTTAATGGCTTTGTAGTTGTTACAGGTTTCAAAAAATGTATGTATATATTAACGTTTATACGTTTTGGATTGACCAACAGGTAATGCCAATAATAAGGTCTCTTCCTACATTTTGCTGAGAGAGAAAGATAGAGAGAGAGAGAGAGAGAGAGAGAGAGAGAGAGAGAGAGAGAGAGAGAGAGAGAGAGAGAGAGAGAGAGACAGACAGACAGACAGACAGAGAGAGAGACAGACAGACAGACAGACAAAGACATACATATAGTAAGAGACAGACATACAGACAGTAAGAGAGAGAGAGACAGCGTAAGAGAAAGAGACAGCTTGATGCAGACAAAACTAGAGAGAGAGAGAGAGAGGAGAGAGAGACAGAGAGAGGAGAGACAGGGTAGAGAGAGAGAGAGAGAGAGAGAGAGAGAGAGAGAGAGAGAGAGAGAGAGAGAGATAGAGATAGAGACAGAGAGACACAGAGAGGAGAGACAGGAGAGAGAGAGAGAGAGAGAGAGAGAGAGAGAGAGAGAGAGAGAGAGAGAGAGAGAGAGAGAGAGAGAGTTGTTACACTAGACGTGTACTGCCTGGCTGTGTTGATACACTGCTTATGTTAGTTCCATTAGAAAACGTTTATGTTATCGACAATGGGACCTGATTTAGTCCAACAGAGAACCTGATCTCAGTTCAGTCACCTCGAGCCAAAAAACGTTTGCTGTCTGGTTTATGCGCTTCACGATAAATCAAATTACAACACCGGGGACCAGTCAAATAATTCGCAAACGTTTGCGTCGTTCGCATTCGCTGAACACGGGGCGATTACTCATTGTGTCTTCGATACCGTATAGTAGGCCTTAATGTCTAAATACAAACTAATTAAAGAGTAAGGTCACTGGAACCCGGATACGTAGATTAACCGGCATACAAGCAGACTAACAGCAGAAACAAGGAACTTGAGGTACAATAAGACTCGGAGCAGCGGTAATAAGCTTAGATAACTTCCGACACGGGAATCCAGTCGGATACTCAGTCAGTACTCAGGCCACTTAATTGTGAAGCATCGGCTTTAAAACTAATAATCCAGTTATTACATAACGCAACTTACAGAAAGTATATGTGAGTTATTACTTATGTTATCTTTACTTATTTTAGTGCTTATATCCAATTAAGGTTCAAGAACGCTATCCTGGGCATACATATCTCAGTCTGACCAGGACATTATGTTAGTGGTTAGTTGTTAGTGTTAGTGGTTAGTTGTTAGTGGTTAGTGGTTAGTGGTTAGTTGTTAGTTGTTAGTGGTTAGTTGTTAGTGGTTAGTGGTTAGTTGTTAGTGAGAGAATTCGCTCTAGTGGTCTTCCATCTACCCAGGGGCGGGACGTAGCCCAGTGTTCGCTTGATGCGCGGTCGGTCTAGGATCGATCCCCGTTGGTGGACCCATTGGGCTATTTGTCATTCCAGCCAGTGCTCCACAACTGGTGTAACAAAGCCGTGGTATGTACTATCCTGTCTGTGGGATGATGCATATAAAAGATCCCTTGCTGCTAACCGAAAAGAGTAGCCCATTAAGTGGCGACAGCGGGTTTCCTCTATCAATATCCGTGTGGTCCTTAACCATATGTCTGACGCTATATAATCGTAAATAAAATGTGTTGAGTACGTCGTTAAATAAAACATTTCCTTCCTTCCTTCCACCTACCCACTAAGTCGTTAAAACTCGCTCTGGTTGGGAGCCGATACCGGGCTACGAACCCAGTACATACCAGTCTCAATCACGAAACCACCGAGGCCGGTGAGTTATTATTAACGGCTGTAAATTGCTCTATGTTTTGATGCAATAAATTCCATGAGATTGACTAATTTGGCATCTATTTTCTCTGCGGAAACTTTGGCAATCATTAAATTCTTGAAACAAATTAAGGATTCTATGCATTTCAAATATCTTACTTTTACGGAATCGCTTTCGTGTTTCCAATCTTTACGGAATGTGAAGCAGAATCATCCCTTGGTTGGGATGATGATACGAAAGTGTATCTTTTTGTCCATTGTTAATAAAGACATTGTATTTTGTTGGGTACCCAGCCATACTAACATCATGGGTAATGAAAAGGCAGACACAGCTGCCAGTCTGGTTTGAATTTGCCTCATGTCAGGGTTGGTGTGCCTTACACTGATCTTAAACATGATATTAACCAATATATCTTTTCAACTTGGCAAGAAGATTGGAACGGTGCGGTTGCGTTTCAACTTAGTTTCGTGCTTATATCCAATTACGTTTCAAGCCCGCTGTCCTGGGCACACACTTCATCTATCTGGGCTGTCTGTTCAGGACAGTGAGTTAGTGGTTAGTGAGAGAGAAGAGTGTGTAGTGTTCTTTCACCTACCCATTGAGTCGATACAACTCGCTATGGGTGGGAGCCAGTACCGGGCTACGAACCCTGTACCTACCAGCCTTATGTCCGACGGCTTAACCACGACACCACTGAGGCCGGTGGGTTGCGACCAAGTTTCTTTCTGTGAAGCCAGTCCTGGGAGAGTAGCAGTCCTCCTAAAAGCGGTGCAGGAAGGATGAAATAGTCTTATGTCGTGTTCGCATCGGCCACACATAGTCGACATTTATTTTGAAGAAGAATCATCCACCTCAATGTTAACACTGTCAGTATACACTGAAGGTTGACTACATTTTGGTGGTGTGTAATCATTTTTAACCGATGAGGAAAGATGCATTTGGCAGACAAAATGTGATGGAATAATTTCGGTTCCACCCTCATCTTATTTAGAAATAAAATGTTTACAGTTTGACTTTTATTCGAAATTTTAATGTACTTACCTGTCTTATTCATGTAATCGAAATTTTAATATACTTACCTGTGTTATTCATATAATCGAAATTTTAATATACTTGTGATGTTATACTTTGCACAGCTCTTTGCACTGTTATCACTTTACATTGATGTCGACCAATAACCGATGAATTAATTTCTCTATGTTTCTACATCAAAATGGGGTACTAGACCAGCTGTATCCCACCCCCCACCCAGCCTACTAGTTATGCACCTGTTTTATAATTATATTTTTACTGTTATGTCATGTTACATTGACAGCTGGTTTCATTGTTTGTAATCATTTTGTTTAACATTTTTATGTTGTAAGCTGTTTTTGTGTTTATGTGCTGTGAGTCATGCGGAGATAAACTTAATTGAGTTTAACTGAAGTGAAGTGAAGTGAACTAAATTGAATTGAACGAAATTGAACTGAACTGAATTGAATCGAACTGAACTGAATTGAATCGAATTACACTGAATATAATCGAACTGAACTGAAGTGAATTGCACTAAACTGAACTGAACTGAATCGAATCGAACTGAAATGAACCGAACTGAATTGGATTTTGAATTGAATTGAAAACAGAACCGATTCTCACACCGATAAATCTGATATTTTGTTTATTTAAGTGAATTTGTTTAAATAAAGTAATACTTGAATTAAATGTGTTTCAAATTACATACAATAATTTTGCTATCTCGATTACTTAACTGAATGTTGTTAATATTATATGATACTGTATTATTAATTGCATTTAATGTGTTGTTTTTTTGTTTTTTTGTTTTTTTTATTTATTTGGTTTGTTTATATTTATTTATTTATTTTATTAAACAAATTCTTTATTTATTATACTCCATGTCGAGCATTTTTTATTTTTTTACTTACGAAATGCAAAAAAAATAAATACAGAATTACAATTTTCAAATCCTCTAGACGGTTGATCAACGTAACTTCAAGAATCGATATTGTAATTATACGACAAGTCCACTGGTTCCATATTGGTGCACGCTTGTCTTGTTCACGATGCATTAACAACACATGTCTATCGCGTAACGTGAAAAAAACACCCCAGTGATCAGTCAGACAGAATACTCCAAGACACGACAAATGGCACTATGTTTAAACAAATGGCGGAATCACGTACATCAGTGGTAGGGGGCTCGCTTGAGGTGTGCTGTGCTGGGTCGCCCTGAGGGGTTCGGTTTTGTTTTATCCCGTCCCAACCAACGCCCCACGAAGGGTATATCAAAGTTCATGTCCTGTCAATGGGAAAGTTCATATAAACAACAGCCCCAAGTTCAGCCAGCATACGTTTCGTTAACGTTCGCAATAATATTTGATTGGTTCCCGACGCATTACCTGGCAGTAATGTGCTCCCCGCTCACCGGCTAGACAATATATTATATATATAAATTTATATTTGTTGCTATTGGTTTAAAAAAAATATTAGTATACATGGGTATGGTATGGGTAACTATATTTACGTGCCCCTATCCACGAGGGTTCAGGCACGCCCACCCCGGATTCAGCCTCTGACATCGCCAGTTGTCGATTCCGGGGCGGGAGGGTGTATACATGTGTGACGGTACATGCTCTTAATCTCTTTTCGCCTGTGGCGATATTAATTGTATTAGAAGGCCGTGTGCAGTTCCAAATGCACTTAGCCAGATGGGCAACTTGTTACGTAATACGTCTGCGCGACGGTCGTCTAATACACACCCATCCAGGTGCGGAGGCCATGTGGCCAGTAGTTACGTAATACCTCCGCGCGACCATGGAATCTTTGGCGACCAAGGCGTCAGTAAGTCTGGCGATCAAAGAGAAAAATGCGTCTCTGGGAGTTGGGGATATATCACTTGATAGGGGGAGGACCGCCTTGTACCCCCAGGTGATATTCTGATTTATAATAAATAGCTAGTTTTTTTTTAGATATCGAGGAGAACCATAGGAAGGTATCCCGGGGGAACGTTGTCCGTTTGGACTTTGGTAAATATATTATTTCTGCTCTGTTGTATAACCTTGATGTGATTGATGTGACTTTAAATATTTTAATACTGTATTATACCAATATTCTTTAGACAGTGTCTTCGGTCATCTGACGAAGTAAATCGTAGACTTTTTGTTCTAATATTATACGAGTATTTGGTAATATAAAGCTTAGCCAGTCATCCTAGAAGACCTAGGTAAACTGTAGGTTATTGTCTTTATTGTGATAGGTACCAGTATTAATTCTGTGTTACAAGGTTACTGAATTAGTAGTTAGGGTTAATTAAAAATTAACCAGTTAGGAATAGAGCTGTAATTCCTTTATTAATTAAGTTCCCCTGGAAACGTTTCTCAATTATCACACGTGTGGGTGTTGTATCACGGTGAAGTGATTAGCATATTGTGTAAACTAGACACCTAGAGATTAACTAATTAAGTGATCAGTTCTGGGTTGTTATTATTGTTGTTATTAATTAACTACTGCGGCTGTACATTTGTCAGCGTAGGTTAATACAGATTCCAAAGTGTATTGTGTTTTTGTTGTGTTTTCTAGTGAACTAAACGTGCTATATTGCATATACTTTATATAAGATCGTATCTCTGATCATACCTAGACGAGCCATATTCGGGTAAATACCGCCCGTTACAGAGAGATCTAATAGATAAACAGTTAGGAGAGATATTTGGACAATCGTGTTTATTCAGTTACGGGTATTATAGAATCCCCGTGACAACATGTTTACAAGCGTGCTCGGTTTTTTAATCTGTTTCATATTTTTAA